>NW_024884722.1:13807821-13913609 GCF_019232065.1 Centrocercus urophasianus
CTCAGGAAGCAAGCTTTGAGCCAAAAAAACAGAGAAGGATTCTCACAGTAACTTGTCTTAACTTGAAGTTTGGATAGGGAGAAAAGCTGGCTTTATATTCATAAGGGGATACGTATGAAAGATTTATTGCAGGGGATAAATCCAGTGGATTAAAGACTCCTCTAATATTTTTGCTTGCAGCTGGGAAAGAAAAATTGATTTCTTCATAAAAGTTTTAGTCTAATTGAATAGCTGGCAAATAACTGATCCAGGAATTCGCCCTATTCAAGTATTTAAGATGTATGATTATGGGAAATCCTGTATAATGCAGGTGATGTACAGATATTTTGTTCTCTGATGTCATACTAATCTCTAAGGAAGTGATTTTTTTTTTTTTTTTCCCCGAGTTCTTAAAATTGTGTTTTTCCTAGGAATGATTGGGGGGGAAAAAAGCATATGTTGTCCCCCTCCCCCCTCTCACACCCCCCACACCCCTGTGTCCTTGAGTCTTTCTCTTACCCTTTCCTTCAAATCTTGTTGTTACTTTGTTAAAATACTGTTTGCTAGATAAGGCCCTTCTGGAAGCTGTCTTTTCTTGGTTTCTCATAACTGTTACTTATGCATTTATTCTTCCAGAAGAAAATGATGACCTCTGGAGTTCCTTGCCAGTGAGAGAAAATGAGCAGCCTGTCACCTCTGCTTTTACAGAGTGCAGGTTCTGTGCTAAGGAAAGTGACAAACATCCAGTAGGATATTCTGCCAAGGGCTCTGATATCTTCTTGTCTGTTCAAATCAGACAAATCTCTATTTTAAACACTATGATTAAGGGATACAGAGAGTGTTACTGATTATTAAAAACTATACATTTGTACAGCCTTCAAACTGTTCCTTTGAAAGAAGGAAACAAAGGTAGCTGCCATTTGTAAATGTCAAACAAGTCTTACACCATGGATCTGAGGTTACTGTCTTCACAATATGCATCTCACTTCTGAAGTACAGACACAAAAGTTATATTAGAGCTAAAACTATGGTGAGTGTGTGATGTGTGTGAGTGTGCTGTTTTTTCTCCCTGTTGAGAAATTATCAACAGACTGTGATGTTACATGTATGCTTGTATGCAGCAGTAATTTCAGTTTCTCATAGGAAGTTCCTTTCTTCCTTCTTCAGCCTGCAGTAGCTTAGTTCTCTGTTAGGCAGCACCCACATAAGGAATGTACTTCCTCCATATATTACCATAATTAACTATGTCTTGGCCCATGAAAGAGAAGGAAGTTAGCTTTTCACTTTGCTTTTGCTGCTTGAACCCAGGTCTGCAGTGGAAACTACCAAATGAAAATGTCCTGTTAACCAAATACAAGCCATAGCTAATTCATACCTACTTAGATGATAACTTGGTCCAAGCATAAAGGTCTGAAGACGTGCCAGAAGTGGTTAGATGTGTTAAATAAATCTCTTTGGGGGTATTTTATCTATTTTGTTTCATGGTTGAAAAGGTATAGTATCTTCTGGTAGAAAGTTTGCTAATAACACTTTACTTGCAGTACTGGAAACACGGATAACAAGTTCTTTGTAGACTGGGGGTGAGTGAACCAAAATGCTGTTGTTTCCTGTATATCAAATAGTAATACAAGTTTTATGGTACAAACTCAAATTAGTATGTTTTTTTCTACGAGCACAACTACTAATTTCTAATCCAATACATTTTTTCTTTTCCTTTCAAAGATGATCCAGAAGGTGCCTTTGTTCCACCAGAATTTGATATCACCGGTAACACTTTTGAGGCAAGTTCATAAATTTCTGTAGAATAGTTGGATTTAACTTCTTCATTATTTTCACTGCACTAAATGCTCAGAATTCTTGGTGTACAATCTTAAAACATTTTAAGATTATGAATGGGAAATTGTGCTTCTTTAGGAGCATGCCATGTCTTTTGTAGTATTGAAGGGTATACTTAAAATTCTGTATTAGTTTTCTGTATAAACATTTGTTCACTAACTGTTAAAATGTGAGAATCTATTTTGACTGAATAACACATTGCCTTTAACCACAGCTGGTCCTATGTTACATTCACTGGTGTCCTTCATTCATTATATTTGCTTGTTTGGGGACTAGCCATGAACTTTTATGACTAAATATAAAATGTGTTTGCTATCTTCTTCAGTAAAATAATTCATGGAAGGGTAATCAGCAATATTATCTTTGGTTTAATGAAGAAGCAAATGACTATCTGTTGCTTCGCACTGCATAAATGCTCTACATTGTTAAATTAAATTAGATTTAAATTGTTTATACTAATTCATTAGCCTCCCAAATCAACCATCTCATTGCATACTGGAAGAGTGCTTGCTTGCTTAGCAGTATCTGTTGTTTTTTTTGTACACTTTTTTTTCCTAGCACGTGTTTTTTAGATAGAACATCTTGCAGATTAAAGCACTTGAATTATCATCATTCAGTATATAAAATAATTGAGTCTACTTTGTACATGGTACTGCACAAGAACCTTCTACCATTAGTAGTTTTCTTTTTCATAGTCATTTTTATTTCCCTTTGTATTCCCGGAGGGGGAAAGGGTAAAATGAATTACATAGTACTGCAAGTAAGATGAGAATGATTAAGATGGGGGGGTGACATGAGAGTAGTAGAGAGAGAGAATGTGAAATTGCACAGGCTTGGAAGTTTAGGAATGCAGTGTTCTTCTCTGTTGCTGTGCTTTTTGAATGTAGTTATGTAGATCATCGGAGTTGTATTGAAACTTTTTGTGCTCAGTATCCTGCTTGATCCCCAAGCTGGGATTTTCTGAGTTACTGACACTGGGAATCTGATGACACAGGGCTTCTCAGAGGAAGCCAGCGTTATGGAAAATAGAATAGTGCTTTGTAACTGAGGAAAGGAAGTTCTGAAGGGTGGTCCAAGGGAGATTATATTTCAGATTTTTTGTTATAATTCTGCTGCAGTTAAAAAATGCGCTGAAATAAATGTTCTCTGTACCTTGCTCCTCAAGAAGCCTGTAGGACCTGAGACAGACACTTTGAAGATTCAATCTTCAAGAGCTTGCATACTTTCTGCCCTTTTTCTGTCTCTAGGAGTTGCTGAACTCTGGTATGAATATGACAAATAAACACACTGAAGAAGAGACACGGGTCAAAGTGAAACGGGGATCTGGGAAGACTAGGAATACAAAGTAACCTGAAATTTTAGTTCTGTGTGATATACAAGGCCACTATATTCATCTTGTATAAAACTCCTCTGCATACAGTTTTATTATTTGAATCTTCTTATATGGTAGTTTGTATGAGCCTGTTAAGACTTCGGTGATTCCTAATACCAAGTACAGTGCAAGCAACAATTACACGGTCAGTGAAGGTTCTTTGAGTCAGGAGTGGCTCTGAACATTGACCCTTTTACTTTCTTTGCAAAGGCTGATGAAAGTACTTGAAGGTATGCATTCAACTGGAGGAGAAGCAATGCCATCGTGCTCTTTTCTGCAGTGAAATGGGGGGAAGGGCTGGGTATACTGATTTCTGTTCCTTTCCCTATTTCTTTATCTAACAAGTTGAGGAACCTTGCAAAGCAAGAGATCAGTGCTACAGGCCTGACCTGTTGCCTCAGCTGTTTTCCGTTCAGCGATCCACAGTGGTGCAGAAGGCTGACAAATCACTCTTTTTTTCCTTTGAGGTGGAGGTGTATCTGGGAATTGTGCCTCTTGTCAGCCAGGGGATGCTGAGTATTCATGGAATTCTCAAAGCTTTACCTGTTGCTGCTTGTAGCTTTGGTTCTTTTTAAAGTATTTAGGACCTGATCAGATTTTGGCTGGAATCTATACTGACCTCAATTTGCTTTAGTAGTTTCTAAAATAGGAGGTAGGTCTGATCCTTAAGTTACATTTACAAGATTATAAACTACTGTGATACTTCCAAGGTAATTGTTTCTTTCTTGCTGCTAATACTTAAACGTTCCTCTGTTTTTCAACAGTATTAATACATTTGTCTATTCCTTCATCCCTAGTTGTAATCTTCTATTATGCAGTAGTGGAATGGCATTGGTGTGTACATGTCTGTGAGGAAACCCTCTGCAATTTTGCTTTCTTGGTATTGTAAGATTCAATTGCTCTATACAAATAAGCTGCACCTTTTATAGGTGCCTGTAGAGGCATGAAATCTTTTGTTAGTGCTTCTTCCTTGGTAATGGTCTTAGTTTTTTTGTTGAAGGAACGTTTCTGCGGCTGTTCGCTTTCTGTTGCCAACAAAGTATACTAGTGTTTATATTGAAACTATTCAATGTCAGTATAAGGAGAGAATTAGTATTGGAACCACAGATTGTGTTTTTGGCGATCTTTGATTGCTACTAGTCTGGTGTCAAAGCTCAACTGATTTAAAATAGTCATGTCAGCCAGAGGTATCGCTTAATTCAAATGTGACCCATTTTGTAGCTTTGAAAATGGAAGTATACAATGCAGTTTGTATAGCTACTGGATGACTTCTCCCTCTTTAAACCTTTTTTTTTTAAAAAAAAAAAAAGAAAAAGAAAAAGAAAAAAAAGTCCTTCAAATAAAGCTACAGTTATTTCAACAAGAGATGTTTTGTTTCCTGCTTTGTGAATTACTGATCCAGACCTCTAATGGAGTTGTGACTCCAGTCTAATTAGTTACTAAACTTAGCTGGCACTCACAAGTACACCAGGGCAATAGACACAGGAAACAAATTGAAATGTATTATTGTTCTGGTGTCTGAAACAACACTATTTAAAATTTCAGTTTCTGGTGAGTATTTTAAATAGCAAGAGATATATAGCTTGCTCCTAAGGCCAATGCACAGAACTGAAAAGCATTGTAGTTATTTTTTACATGCTTTCTTTTAGACTTGTGCTTTGTTTCATGACTTGTTCTCTATTTGTAAAGTGAGAACACCAACTTCAGTTACTGTTAATAGTAGGAAAGTAAAAGCTAGCTCTCAAGGACTCCTCTATTCCATACCTGATATTAACACCAGCTCTTTATGGAGAAGAATGTTAAGAAGAAAGTAGCTGTGAAAGGGGCCAATGGTGACGTGTGGCCAGGCTCTGCATCTGGTGACTTTGTTAGTGCTGTCACTGTTTGAACCTGTGGGGCTGGAATAAAAGGGATGGAGGATGGATTGCTGTCTCTGAGGGGTTCCAGAGGCCTTGAAAAGATTGTTGCCAAGCACTTGGATCACTGTTTAATAGGGTAGTTTTATGATGTCCTCTTCTTGCTGGTGTAAGAAGAAAAAAGTGTATAATCACAATAAAAAAGAAAGCTGAACAGGTGCCTTTGTTCTCTGGGACCTCCTGGGTATCTATTCCTTTTAAATCTTTTCCTGTAATATTGCTATCTCCTTGCATGCTGTTGCTGTTACCATTGTGCCTTAGAAACTGTGCTGTTAATGGTTAATGCTGTAAAAAGAGAGGGGAATGGGATAAACGAGAGAAATGTTTCTGCCTTTCCTAGGAGATCATTTTTAGTGCTATGATCCATACTGCAATTCTAAAGAAGTGGATTATTTTACAGTACACTTAATACCATTTTTCCTTTTATTTTTAATACATATGCAAGTATGTGATGTTGTTGTGCTTGGTAAAAGCTTTCTTATCATGTCATCGAGCTGTTATTTGCCTGCCCTGATGGAAAGATGCTATAGTAAATACTGGCTTTTTTTTTTTTTCTTTTAAGTTTTCCCTAGATCTTGAGCTAAGTCAGCTACAAATAAATGTCTGAGTATAAAGGGCTAGTCTCAAATTATGTAATACTCTACTAGTGTGCTGTTGTAGGGAATAGTATAGAATGTGTGGTTTTTCTGTTCTAGAAAAATCATGAAGAGATGGAGTAGCAAAAATGTTTCTTTTAAAATTGGTGTACTTGAATAATTTGCTAAGCATATGTATATTCATCTTCAGTGTAAACTGATTCTTTATTCCCTTCTCTAAATAGGAAAGGTTTTTCTTAATGAAAATGGTCCCATGTCTCTCTTTTTTTTTTTTTTTTTTTTTTTTTTTCTGTGGGCACTACAGTGCAGGGCTTGTGAAATTTGACCAGTGGGAGGCACAACAGAAATAGCTAAATACTGGTGACTTCATTAATAGTTTTATTTCCATCGCTACAATAGAAACTGCCTCAGGTTAAAAACATTAGCTGTCTCAAACCAGTTTCAAGTAGCTGTTTGTCACTATCACAAAACTGCCATTGAGTCTGACACAGAGGTTCATTGATACAGAACCTCACATTTCTAAGACATGAGCTTTCAGTGAGATGAAGGACTAATGTCTGCCATGTATGAACTTGCATTTATAGTCTTTTAATAATATGGCTATTCAATTTCAGTTGTTCTAGTGAACCTCTAGAAATCAGTGAATTTTCAGTCTGCCTTTTTCTATGTCTGAAGCAGACTGGATAATGATTCTGTTTAATAACTTCTTTCATTATTTAGAAGTGATAAAATGCAGTAGTTCTGGGACTCAATATGCAGTAGTATTAAATTTTTTTCAGGTGTAAAAACTGGGGGTTGAAATAAGGTGATACTGACTTAAATACTGTGCTACCATGGAAGGAGAGGGGAGAAGTATGGGATAGGCACCAGGAAGAGAGTGAAGCTCTGCTTCCATCTTCTCAGCTAGAACTTCTTGTTGCTTTTTGCTGCTACAGCAGGTGTGAGGCATGCAGTAATCCCAGTGGTGACTGGAGTCAGAAACAGTAAAGGCTGATTGCTGGCATTCTCTTTATCAAAATGTGACAACTGTTGACTTGAAGTTCTCAGTGGATTATAGATTATTTAGTCAACAAACCAACAAAAACTTTCAAGTGTCTCAACAACCTTATTTCAAATAGAGAAGATGAACTAAAGATATTTTAAGAGTCTCAATAGTTAAAATTCATGACTTTTATTGCTATGAGATGTGTCAAGACACTTGGATTGTTATCTACCATGTTCATATAAACATTTTATATGTATATAAATGCATGCATTGAAAAGCCAAATTAAATTTACTGATCTAGAGAATAGATAAGGAAAGGCCTGGGGTGTATGTATAATTTGGTCCTACTAAAGAAAACTGAGCTGACGGTTTGGTGCTGCAGTATTTCTCAGTAGCTGATCATTACTGAGCTAGTGCTCAGGTCTCAGCTGTTGGTCCTTCTCTAAATTATAAAGCTGTCTTCTTTCCACTGAATCAAAACAGTGGAAGTTATAAAGGAAGTTTTGCCTTTGCTGCTTCTCTGGCATTTTAAAGCAGTGGCTTTGAATGTTATGATATTACTACTGTTCTGTTCTTTCTTTAGTTCTGAGAAGAAAAAGAAAACTTTTTGCCTGTTCTTCTGGAGGGTTTTTTTGGTTTTGTTTTTATATGATGGAGAACTAAGTTCTTTGAAACAGCTAGTGTCCTTTCTATTGAGTTCTACTTCCGTTGGTTTCATATAGGCTCCTTTGGAGACTCATTCTGTCCAACAGCAAAAAGGCTTCTCATCAGCAAATGGTAGCTTCTCTTTTAGTCTAAATCATTCTATTTTCTGAGTGTATTTAAGGCTGTCTTTTTCTTCAGTAACAAAAATAAATTACTTTTATTTAGTTGTGTGTGCCTCTACTGTGCTATAGAAGAGTAAATGAAATCCTCCTGCTCTTGCTCTTACATCATTGACCCAACTAAGGAAAGATGAAGAACTTTACACTGAATAATATCACCCTTTAGTTGCTTTACACAAAGAGCTAACCAAAGGAAGGAATGTGAGACCAACAGTTGAAAAATTTTTGTCATCTGTCTTTTTTTCTTATTTCTTTTCTTTTTAAATGTATATGATCTCTTAGAATGTATAACTTGATGTCCCCAAAAAACCCCTACAGCTTGTTGCTTAGTTCTGAAGTTGCAAACTTAGCACATTTCTTTTCTCACGGGCTTCTTGAGCCTACTGTCTCTAAATCTGAACCATAACTTTTCAGGCTTGCTTTTATTTTCATCAATAGAATTGTCTTAGGGGCAGAAGAATCTCTCAGAAGACAAATGACTGTGTATAGATAACCTATTTTATGAAAATATGTAGTACTTTGTCTCTTCCTTACTTCATTATTAAGTGGGTTTATTAAAGCTATCTGTTTTCCTTATGACTGGGGGAGATTTATTCTTTCACACAAAAGCTTTTTTCTGAGCTGCTTAGTTGAGGATTTTGTTGCTGTGAGGAAAAGATTACTTAAATTAGTGTTTTATCTTAAAGCAGCTGGTATGTGTGGTAGTTTACCATTGTAGCAGCCTGATGGGTGATGCTGACTGATTTTGCAGATTAGTTCCCTTAAAAAACAAAAAGCTACAGAAAGAAGCACATGTGATTTTCTCCCAGTATGTTTGTGCTACATCGTAACTCTAGGCTCTTTAAAGGTGCATAAATATTTTGGATCAGTTGTTCTGTGGCCTTTTCTAGATGAGCTCTTCCAATCAGTTCTGATAGCTTCATCTGTAACTGAGAAGGTGTCTTCCTTAGTTCTGGTGGAATAATCTGTTAGTTTTCAATTGTAACCATTCACATGAATTTCTTTGGTCCCATCATGGCCTTGCTGGACGAAAGAATTTAATTGTGCTTTCTGCTTATTTCTGTAATTTACTCTTTACCACATTTCAGAATGCTTTCCATGTCATTACTTTATGTTTAAATGCCTCTGTCCTGCATTTTGTATGCTTTATGTGGTTGTTCAGGTCATTTGTAAAGATTCATGGTTATTGTTAATGTCTGGAGACTTCAGATTACTGAAACAATGAGAAATATTTTTAACCATTTGCATTTGCTGAAAAAAAGTTTTCATGACTGTATGAAAGCATTCATAAATACTTCATTTTTGAAAGGTTTGACTTAAAGGTAGGTGGCAGATGAGAAGTTTTCCTAGGCTCCAGATGAAATTTTGAGACTACTTCAGTCTGCTCTGTAAGTTGGATGGTTATAGAGTTATCTCATTTGTCTGCTTTAAATTCAGTCAACAGAAATTCCAGGGTTATGAAAAAATGTGTGCCATTTACGTGTCATTCTCCTTAATTACAGAATTTCAAGGAAGCTCCTTTGAGAACTAATCACTTGTATTTCAATTTTAGGATCTGAATACCTGGAAAATGCATTGCAGGTGGCTTAGGCTTTCTCAGGTGACCACTAGATCAGGTTTTTTATTAGTTGGTATATGTCTTCTCCAGGATTCTTGAGCTTCTGAGCTCTTCCACTAAGTTAATGAAGTCGGATACTCCTTGCTCTCAACTATGAAGTCAACAGATGTTGCTGCTTTACTTAGTAATATTGATTTAATCAGGCTGTCACTTTGGAGGAAACAATCTGTGAACGTAGTATATGTGTTACACTTCCTGTGTGAAATTCTTTGTGTGTGCAGTACTGTTCAAGTCATATCATGGTTATATAAGTCATTTCTATGCGTCTCATCTAATTGACAAGAGAGAGCAGAATTCGCTTCTGCAACGAGTATTTCTCTATGAATCTTTTTTAGAAACAAACAAAAATCTTTTTTGTTTATCTTCCTGTTTGCATTCCTGGCATACTATGAGAGCTACCTATTGACCTGTTATTTCAGTCACATGCAGCTCCTGTAAAAATCAGTGTTCTAAGAGAGTTAAAAAAAAAAAAAAAAAAGTTTGAGGGCAGAGGCAGTGATGCTCTTTAGATGTTGTCTGCTGAAATATTATGTAATAATGTAAGTTAAGAAGTGTTTGGCCAACTTTTTATGTCTACAGTTCATGAAAGATCCTAGTTTCTTGTAGAGAATTAGGAAGAATCTACCTAGATTAATTTCAAGGAAGAATTAACACTTGCTATACAGTAATAAATATTTTGCTAGAATCTTGATGTCTTTGGTTCATGGCACAGTAATGGAACTGGAGAGCTCTTTGAGTTCATTGGCCCACAGTGCTCTTAACTGTAAGTATTCATCTTAAATTCTTTAGCTCTGAAACGTGGAATAAGTATATCCCCACAGAGGATTGTGTGACTGAACTATTTAGCTCAGTGGTTTATCAATAAGCAGCTTATATTTTAGGTAAAGGGTATACTTTTTAAGACAAAACTTCAATGACTGCAAATAATACGCTTGCTATACAATGAAAAAGATCTTGCATGTGTGCAGTTGAGGGAAGATAAAATGAGCCTGCTCAGCATTCATATAAAGGCTTCCCAGGTTTCCTTGTTTCTGTGCCTACAAGGGAATAAGAATAAGGTTAGTTTACTGAAGCGATAAACGAATTACCTATGGGGGGTAACTTATAAGTAGGGAGGTTAATGGCTGATAAAGCATAAGGAGAATTGTGATATGTGAAACTTAGTTCCAAAAAGAGTTTAAAAAATTGCATTAAGAAGCTTTAAAGATATATGCTGTCTAACCTTTGAGGTCTTTAGGAGTTTTACTGCAATACTTTTCTTTGCCTGTCATAATTACACTTCTACAGTCTTGCAGGAGAGTAGTCAGTTGGGGCTATTCATTAGTGTTAATCTCTGTGATTATGGGAGACTGAAAATGGAAGTGTTAGAAACATGTTCGTAATTTGTGTCATCAAAGATAAGAGTAATTTCACGGACGCAGGCTGGTTTTAAAACAGTCAGCTAGCTTGTATGTTATTCTTTGTGTGACTTCTTTAAGCAAAATGGATATTTACAACAGTCACTGACAGTGGCTCAAGATATGTCTGTCTTTACTCTAGCAACTGGAGTAACAGCCTCTTAAAACTATCTTGCAGTAAAGTTGAAAAATTCATATTTATTCTGGATGTAGCTTTGGATCGACAGAATTGGTTTTCAGATTCATCACTGCCAGAGATACTGGAAATTTAGTCTGTGGACAGCAGTCAACTTTTCTATATAGCCATGTAGAAAATCAGAACAGCCATTAAAACAACGTGTTTGCAAGTAATATGGAGACTCCTGTGAGCTTATCAAATGTTTCTTAAATAAATTTTAAGCTCTGACCAAAGAAGACCTGAAAAAGACACAAAAAGAGCAACCTAAGATTAGAAAAGATTAGGAAGCAAGTCAAAAGGTATACTTTATATTTAAAAAAAAAAAATAAAATAAAAAAAAAAAATAAAAATAAAAATTAACACTGTATTTTTCAAATAAATTGGAAAGGACTGTAAACCGAGTAGGTTAAAGGTGTGGGCCAAAAATAAAAGTGTATGGAAGTGTAAAAAATAAAAAAATAAATTGAGCAATATAATTGAAATCTATCGAAGGCAGGAAATGTTACCCAGAGTCTTCAAGTCAGCAGATCAAGAATGTATTAAAATTTTTCAAAGAAAGCTGTAGCAGAAAAAAATGAAAAACTGCATGATTTTTCTAATCCTTTTCTGTGCAGAGGAACCTTCAGGAGGTTCTAACACTGCAGTGGTTCTTCATGGGAAGCCATCTATATTTTTATTTAATCAGCGTTAGTAGAATAGACTATTGACCATGTTGACAAAATTAGCTGTAAAATTTCTATGTGCAGATGGTGAAGCAGCATTCATAAAGGAAGTAATTACTTGCAGTGATATTCTCAAGTCTGGAAGAAGATGCCATGAGGGAGAAATTAGGCTTGAAATCTGCAAAGCCTTTCTTAGCAGCAGCCATACAGTGATTACTTGCCAGCCCTCATAAATGAAAAAAATACTTGGCAACAATGAAGTATATACAGGTGGAGTTAAAACAAACATGAGGAAATACTTCTTTGTTATGCGCTTAACTGTGGAAATTCCTGTAAAGCCAGAATGCAAAAAGATGTGTGGATAAAATTTAGGAAATTTTAGAAAAATTAGGAATTTTTAGAAAAATATTTTCCAACCATTACAGATCAGCAGCCCTCGGCTAAAAGGCAGTGAGATTAGAGTGACGTTCTAGGTAAGGCTTCCTTAGTTCAGACATATCTAGAGCATATCGCAAGAAACCAAAGCATAATAAAATGTAGTAAAAATAGTCATACTGTATAAGTGCACTTAGACTTTGATTGGTTCTTTTCTAAGTTGTAGCATTGCTTTTTAGATGATTGCATCTGCAACGTCTTATTTATGTTTTGCAATGTAAACTGATCACCTAGCACTTGCCAAAGAACATGTTAAGACTTGAAAGTGTTCACTTAGTTGTTACGCCAATAAAAAGGCAATTGGAGACTTGAAATACATGCAGATTGCAAATGGGAATGAATAGTTTGGGGTGAATCCGATCTGTGGCTGCATTTCATTTTCTGTTTTGTAAAGAAGCCTCGTACAAGAACTTTTCAGACAAAACTGAGAAGCTACTGCCTCTAGAAGGGATATACTGCAAGTGTAGCGTTAGTTTAAATGTTACTTTTTTGACATGTTGCTAATTCAGGATAGAGTATATGTTTTGTGGATAGCCTTCTGGTTAAGGCTTCCAGCATATTCTGCAGATCATCTATGCACTCAAAATGCCAAAAGAATAAAAAGCTACTGTTAAATGACGTGTCTTCTAGTAAACAGTTTGTTTACGCAGAAAAGAGTTCTACAAGAAAGGAAAGTATTGAAAATAATAATTGGTCCATTTCCCTCTCATTTTGTTGCTGAAGGATGTTGCTATGAGTTCCATTTGCACAAAAAACACTTTAGAGTGAGCTAGCATATTAAAAAAAAAAACATAAGTAATTATTAAATGTTTTCTTCTGGAGGCAATTTTGTTAAGCATTAACTTGAATTTGTTTAAATATGCAATTCATATATTTATAAATTGCATGAATATGTAATTTATAAGACACTGAAGCTTTCACTTATGGTACCTTTAAATGATTTGAACTTTGACAGGGTGAAAACATCTATATATTTTCCATCAATCTCAATAAAGGAGAGAAAAATGGTGTATGGTAAAATAAGGGTCAGAGCACAGTATCAAAACAGAAGTTGTCTTGTTCTTTTCCTGTAATTCCAAAAATATTTTACAAGAAGTATTAATTCTATTACAGTCTTTCTTTTCTAGTTTTGCTGAATATCTAAATTTCTAAACTCAGTGAAATCTCAATACAAAATGTAAATAGACATTATTCATAATCCTAAATGCTTATGCAGTTGTTAATCAAAAGCTCTTTTGTGAGTTTTTTTTTCTGCATTGTTTTTCTGCAAATATGAGCTCCAATAGAAGCCTAGTTCTTGAGCCCTGCCAAGCATTGATACAACAGAGCCTCTGTCGTGCTCTGTGTAGGCCTGGAGTTTTTGCTTCTTCTCCTGATCTTTTAATTTATAGAGTTTTCAAACGAGAGTACATCGTTATTTTCTGATTTCACTTCCTGTAGTGTGAACTGATCATAAAATGGTATGCAGCAAGCCAAATAACTTTGGATTGGAACTGATGGATGCCTTTTTGAATATATTTTGCTCATAGTATAAAATTTTAGTGCTGTGAGAAACTGTTCTCTGCCTAAGCCTGAAGATTAAAAAAAGTGTCATCTTCACTTTCTGAATATTTATTTTATTACTTTTGAGTCTTGCTGCGCCTTTGTCTTGGAAAACAATCTAGTATAATTAGAATGCATCTTTGAAGCCATTTGTATGATTGTCATCTTCAAATTTTCCTCAAACATAGAGCTCCCTTTCTGAAAAGAATATATTCAGGACCTCACATACTTGTGGCTTTCCCAAGGACAGCTTTTCTTTGTGTTACTGTTTTGATTTTTAAAGCATGTTATTTCCCCTGTGGCCTTCCCAGTAATGCATACTGTGATCCTTGCTACTTTGGATTAAGTGTGGATGTACTCCTTAGAAAGCCAGGTCTCCAGATCTGGATTTTAATATAACTTCTCCTTCCCTGTGCTTTTATTTTATCTTTTTCTTTCCCCTCCAAGCTGATAGAGTAATATAGTCTTACCATCATGGCCAAGGTACTTGTTACAAGTTGCTTATGGTCTTTGACTTGAAAGCTGCTTTAGGAACTGTGAAGAAAGTTGATTGTTGTTGTTTATTTGTTTTAATTTGTCTTTTCCCTTTTGAATCTTACTTGAAATGCGTGCTAGTTACCAACTTCTGCAATGTAGCAATTCCTATAATTCATTCTCCCTAGGGTTTAAAACCATTTCTTGGTTTATGGTTAATATCTCCCTCGCTGCCCCTCACAAGCGACAAAATCTTCACTGGAAGGGGGGAAATTTAGATTGTGAGGTTAATTTCACTGAGAGCAGTCAGTTTTTAGTGGGCATCAGATCTTTTACACATGTGAATTTACTTTATCTATTGCATTTGTCATCTTGAATTCCTCCCAGAAGGTGAAAACAACTTCTTAAACAGTGTGGTAAGTAAAAGCAGCACTTTTGATGCATGAATTTGGAGAATACCCCACCTAGTGGATGACCATAAACTAATTTTCTCATTGTTCCACTTAAGATAAAAGGCTTAAGGTTAAGTTGAGCTAAAGAACAGTTTTTTCATGGATACCTTAGTAAAAGCAAAGTGGTATAATGTGATGATGTGAAATATGTCATGTTGAAGCAAGAAATCTGTTTTTCTTTATGCTTTCTATGCTCTGTAAGTCTAATACCTGTGTCCAGAAATTCACATAAAGATTGGAAGATGAGTGGCTGGAGAGCAACTCATTAGAGAGGGATGTGGGGGTGCTGCTTGACAGCAGCAGACTCAACATGAGCTAGCAATGTGCTCTGACAGCCAAGAGGGCAAACTGAATTTTTAGGTGTATTAAAAACAGCACAGCCAGCTGATCAAAAGAGGTTTTTCTCCTGCTATATTTAGTGTCACTGCAGCTGAACCTTGAATATTGTGTGCAGTTCTGGGCTCCATAATATAAAAAATCAAGTTCAGGTACTCGAATACATTTGGAAGCAGGCAACAAAGCTAGTGAAAAGGCTAGAAGGCATGTCCAGTGAGGAGAGCCTGAGGGCACTTGGGTTGTCTAGCTAGAGAAAAGGAGACCATGAGGTGATCTTCTTGCTCTCTATGAATTTCTAAGGAGGGGAAGTGGAAGGGAGATCCAGACTGGGGGAGAGGGGAGAAGTACCATGTTAAAATGTACCTGTGAAAATGTATTTGCTAAATACACATATGGATGAAATAGAAAGCAGTGTGTTTATAAAAAATTGTGTTGTGTTTGTGGCAAAATAGATAAGGGTAAAATAAGTCCTTCATTTTCCTATGTAAGAGGTTCCTCCAAAATATGCAACTCTTTGAAATCAGTAGAAGCAAAACATGTTGGTATGTTATAAATCTATCTGACCTCACCTTTCTTTCTTTGCCTGCAAAGAATTAAAAATTTCTAGACTCAAATTTTGGAGATCATGGAGACCAGGGGATGCAAGTTCCCCACTGTGAACAGAGATTAGTTGAAAAAAGTGAGGTGAGGTAATATATCACTCTGCCCTTCCTTTTTCTATGTCCTATCGCATCCATGTTCATTATTAAGTGGATGAAGAAATTTTTTTTAGAAGGTGGGTTTTCTTGTTCCCTCAAAGTAGTTTTCCTCATTTCTGTCCTGCTTTTGGAGCTGATGTTTGAGTTTTTTATGCAGCAAGATTACATTCCTTACCAAGAGAAGTCTACGTAATCTTACATAAGCTTAAGCACCATCTATTTAGAATAGACACAACGTTCTGTAAATGAAGAATCATACACATTTTCTGGAGACCTAAATGTACAAGTAATGTCTAAATGATAAAATTGCCTTGAGAGTTATGTCTACACACGTGTTCAAAATTCCACAACTGCGTAAAAAGAGAAGGCAGGGACAAGAATTTATTATCCATGTTATCCATATTATAGTCTCCCCGGGTTTCCAGAAGTAATCTGCTTGTTAAATGGCAACAAAAGGAAGAAGAAATGTTTCAAGTAAGCCAACTATTTGAGGTAAACTATTTCTAATTCTTACTTCAGGACTACAGGTATAGCCTCTTGATGCGAGTTGTTAAAGACATGCCAAGCATGACAACACTGTCTATTCCTGGAGGCTTAGTTGCTGTGTTATTTTTGTTCTTTTTCTTTTACCCTACAAATGAGTAAGTAGATTTCTTTTTATTTCCTGCTGTTGCATCTGTAAACCTTAACACTTGTATTTTATACAACACTATATCAAATAAATAAAAGTGCAGGATTCACTGATAGAGTACATATACTAGGTATTATTACTTTTGCTGCGTGATGCAAAACCACATTAGTGATATATTGTCTTAAAATATCATCTGTGAAGCTTTGATATCAATTGTATAGCGATCATTTGTTAGTCTGAAAGCATATTTTCCAAATAAAACTTTTTACCCTTTGCTGAAATTAGAATAGAGAGATTTAAACTGGTTATTCTGCTCAGCAGTACCTTCTGAGTTCAGATGTGTTCACATACAGTATTACTTCATCTGGTATTCTGACATTATTTGGTCTTTTTGGTATAAGTCCACCTTAAGTGAGTTTCTGGATATACTGCTTATATTTGAATGTTAAGTTTCAATAACTTGTACATTACAATTTCTTTCCAACATTTTTTAGAGGAGTTACTAATTTCTTCTTTTAACAGTCTCTTGTTGCAGGTCGTATCAAATAATGTCATTGATGTCATGTTCTTGTAGGTCATATCAAGTATATTGAATAACTCGTATCAAATATGTAAATTCCCACAGTATAGTTATGTTTGTAGAAAAAGTTATTTATTTTCTTTTTTGTTCTTACTGATATATTTTTTTTCATGATTTATATGTAGAATTTTGCGTTATGGTGTCCTTTAATAAATGATCTAATAAGATATGTTCTCTCATTGAAACAAAGCTTAATGTCAAAAACAGTAAGTCCGACACTTCTTTCTCATTGCTCAAAACCCTATGAAGCAGTCTGGGGAAAAAAGTTATACAACTATCTTCATACGTGTTCAGGAATTGGAGAAGGAATTTTAGTTAAATTTCTTCTGCACACTGGAAAATAAGCATAATTCTAGTTTTTTGTCTCAATAGTTACTGGCCTGTTTAAGGTGGACTTTAAAAAGATGTTAATTTATAGCTAGTTTGTTTTACAGCAAGTTAAATTATCGATTATTATGTTGTTTTGTAATTTGTAAGATCATCATCCTCTAAATATTTATTTCTGAGAAGTATATATGAGTTCTGTTGTGAGTAACTCTGTTAGTCTGGATTAGAGATTGTTTTTCTGCAATTGAAATGTGTGTGGGTGGCGGTAGGAATAACTTTTGAAAGTATGAAGAAAAAATTGCCTTCCTGTTAGTGGTTTAGATGCTTAGGCTTTGTAGTTCCATGTCCTTCTGCTACTATTGACTGTTCTGGTCTTGCAACAGAAATAATACAGTCTCCCCTCCATTAGAGGTGCTAACATGCTTTAATGAGAAGATCAGGTGCAGAGGGGGCAAATCACTTTTTATCTTAGCCTTCCTTGTACAGACAGATTCTTAAGACACAAAATTTCATTATTTTATTTGAACATTGTTTCATTTGAACACTTTTTTTCCCTGGTTTTCAATAAATTTGAATTTGACTGTACTACATCTATATATTGATCTATTTTTTGCAAGTTTTTACTCAAAAATTTTATTAATATTTTACTGAATTGCGTCCACTGAACGGAATGTGCAATTAAAGTGCAAGCCATTGTGGATAAATTACCATTGCTACTAAAACAGATCTGAAATGGTTGCTTTTTAGCGAATAAATAAATAAAATTTGAAATAAGAGATAGCTGTATTGTATGGAAAAAATAAATACAATTAGCACTGGATGTGAGAGCATCACTTGCTCAGCTCATTTTGTTTGTGCTAATTGCAAAGTTGTGGGCTTTAACAGAAAGAGAGTATGCAAATATGGAGTAATTCTTAGAATCCGTAAGTATCTTCTGAGGCAAGGAAATGGTATTGTGCTATACTGTTTCTGTTCGTTCTCTTTTACCTTGATAGTAAGTTTAATTTGTCAAATACTTTTATTGGTAACAGATAATGTCACTTCAATCTCACAGCATGTTTCTAACTTAAATACCACTTACAGGCACACCCAGCTGGGTTTTATTTTTAAAAGTAACTAATGAACAGTTTAGTACTGGTTAGTGAGAAAAAATAATAGTTCTAACGGGACCGAGGGGTTATTTCTTTTTGTCTTTAGTGAGCACATTCCACAAAGCAGGACTGAAGCCCCTTTTACTTCTTCCTATTCTGTTTAAATTCAACTAACCAGTAAACTGTTACCTTGTAAGTTAAAAAATGCAAACAATGTGAGATATTTCCCTTATGTTCTCAGAGCTCTTTTGACAAGAGAATTGGTAACATATTCAATGTCTTTTTTTTTTTTTTTTTTTTTTTTTTTTTTTAAACTCAATACAGGCACACATCTATTCCTTGGGTGCCACATTGAAAGCAGCTATTGAATATATAGTAGAACCAGAGACAGAATCGGAATTTGGGCAAGATCTGCATACTCTCTTGGAACAAATGCAAGAGGAGAATCCTGAAAATAGGCCAGATATTGAGGTAAAAAACAAACAAACAGAAAAAAAACCTCTCCATAATTTTCCATTTAAAAAAAATGACAGAAATGCATATGCATGTGTGATTATTAATAGAAATGCTGTTTATATGTAATATGCTTGGAATATTATATGCTACTGCAAAGCTGAAGTTTTCCCAGGCTCAGCAGAATTGCTTCTCTTTTCCTAACCTAGTAGAAATACGTTTTTGATATCAACTGTAAATGACTTGGGGTGATTCCATTTTTAAGAGAACTGTATGTAACGCTTGTGGATCTAAACCTCCTCATTAACTTCTACTTCCTATTTAATTTTTATTTTATGGAATATAACAGTTGTATAAACGTAACTTTCCTTGGCTTTAGTTCTGCTTGAAAATTGTGTTTGTCTTTTCCTTCTGAGCTGATGGTGTACTTTTAAACTGGCATTGTACCCCTGATCAATACTTTGCAGAAAGAATGTTGCAACAGAGGAATGAATAGATTTGTTTCCACAAAGCAAGTAATACTCATTCTCTGGTTGAGGACTGTCCAAGCAAGAGACTGTTATTGATATAGAGCTTGCTTGATCAGCTCCTGGATTTCTATTAATATACTTCAGATCATGTCAGGAAAGGGATTGTGTAGCAATTGGTCTGTAATACCTGAAAACTGTTGCTGGCTGCTCAAGCTACCCAAAAAATGGAGTGAACCAAGGCTGGCCTATAGTAGTGCATAAATGTTGTTTTGTAATTATCTATACTTTTCCCTTCCTTTTTCACTGGACTCTTGGTTGAGCAGATGGGAGTAGTGGGAGTACTGAGGGCAATCATACTGCTTGATTCAAGTGCATCGCTGGCTGCTTAAAAATAATCCATGCTAGCTTTTTACATTTGCAGTACATTATTCATGCAGGATGACAGTTAAGATGATTAATTTTTATCAGTTGTTCAGTGTGTTCTAACTGTAGGCTAGAACTTGAACTGTATTAAATAATCTCATGATAGCCCATGGTAAAAATGATAAATGAATTCAACGACATAATAGAAATGTAGAGTATAATGAACTGTGCAAGAAAGACCTCTCCAGTGTAACATCTTATAATTTCAGATGTACTGTGCAAGTTAACATGATTCACTTTACTCAAAATTCACATATCTATTCATTATTAAATAAGTATTTAACACTAATTTTCTCTAGAGTATTTTGTCATTATGTGAGGAAAAACTGAAGATTGCTTCATCAAGTAGTATTTGTCGAAGCCTGTCTGCTGTTGGAAGAAGGGTTCTTTCAATTGAATCATTTGGTGCTTCTCAAGGTAAGCTTAAAATATACTTAAGCTAGAATTTTAAATTGTAGCATATCTAAAGATTTCTAAAATACTGTATATACTTTCCTGTTCTGGGTTCCTTTTTCACTATTGAATTCATAAATATTTATGATTGGAGGTGGGGAGCAGGGGACAAAACTCTAAATGAATGTAATAAATTTATCCAAAATGTATTTTACCTTATTTTGACTCTCTATACAGAGTGTTACGAGTGACTTGTCCTGAAATAATTGCATTTTTTTAACATAATTTTTGTAACTGAGGATGCTTTTTCAGCTACCACTGTTAAGTAATATAAAGATTTATTAGGAAAGATTAGAAGACTTAAATACACATTTAATATAAGCGTTGTTTTTGCATCTAGATGCCTGTGATAACATGTGGAAAGGAAGAGTGTTTCAGAAAAGTTTGGGATCTAAATTATACTCAAATGAGAGATACAACATAGGTGATTCATCTGCAGCAGAAGATGTAGCAGCTACTTGTCATAAAGACTCTTCTGTAGTTCCTGTGGTGACTGGCAGAGAAAGTAGCTTAAAGGAAATGCATATTGATCTGGATAATGAAAAAACTCAACATTCTCTACTTGCAACTGAAGAGAAAAAGAGCAAAGAGGACAAACATGCAGTATATACTGATGGTTTTGCTAGTGTTGCTTTGGATATAAAATCATGTGTTAATGACCTGGAGAGAGATGGCGTTTTTAAGAAGGGTTCTTTGAGAAAAATTAAAACTTTTCCAAAGCTACCACTTGAACCTACAGAAACAAATCACTTTTTTACATCTGTAACCAACAGTGGACCAATAGATAGGAAAAATCACTTGCTTATGCATGAGTCGCTACCTCTAGACAATAATAATGAGGTTGGTTTTTCTAAGAGAAATCTTAATTCGCTTGCTATTAGTAGTCCATCAAAAACAGAACCAAAGCATCACCAGGTTACTGATCTTCAGTTAGAGGCTTCTTGTGTGCGTACACAAGTGTCTGGCATGAATCTAGAAGAACACATGTTACTTATTAATGGTAAAAAGATAGGTTTTATTTCATCTGATCATAAAGAAGACTGTTCTGATGCTACCTCTGAAGTGTCCAATACAACTGGTATGCTAAAAAGCCCAAATCAATCAATTACTGGAGTAAAAAAGCTAGACAATTACATGGCGTTGGAAGACTGTACTGAAACTTTTCAAGGGTCAAATGAAAATTCCTTATCGCACTTTAACAAGATGACTTCAGTTTTAACAACAAAACCCAGTGGGAGCAGATATGGATCAAACCTAATTAGGTCTCCAGAATTAAGCAGCGGTGCATTGAGCGCAAACAATAATGAAGATAATCTTTGTGGAGGCAGAGGGTCAGAAATCAGAAGTAATGAGCAGGTAGTAAAAATAAAGTCTTCATTGTATAGTTGCTGTGGTCACTTATGTGGAGAGGAAATGACTTAAATACTGCGTGTTTGCTTTCCATCCCTCTCTCCCTTCCTTTAGCATCCTGAAAAATCAACTTTTGCTAGTCTGCACACTTTGAGAGTTAAAATTGGAAATGTGGTGATGCTTTTTTCTCTTTAAAAGTAATTTAAAAGTAATGTGCTACAGTGAAATTACAAAATCGGCTTTGATTTTTTTTTTTTTTTTTTTTTTACAAATGGTACTGGAGTATAGTTGCTAGTTTGTCAGAGTTGCATAATTCATAGCTAATTACATATGTTAAAAAGCATTACCAAAGCATATGTGAATTTTTAATCCTTTTATGTTACTGTCAATCCATGAAGTTCACTACCTTGCAGTTTGCCTCCCACATGCTTATGGAAATTGCAGTTTCTGGTTGTAAACCTGACCTTACTGAAATCAATGGCAATATCCTATCTGCTTCAGGAGAGGAAAAGACTCCACTTTTTTAATCCATGTGTACATTTAGGCTTTTGAAAACTGTACATATACTGTATTCTGTGCTCTTAAATGACAGCTTTTGTGTGTTATATGTATTTCATGATAGAATTCAAATGTGCACAATATGATAAGTATGTTGTCTCAAGCATTTTGTCTCTGTATCTGTAGCCAAATGTGAAAAGGGAAAGCTGATATTAGTCTGCTACAATTTGTTGATAGTGTAGCATGGTCACTTGTCTCTTCAAATTATAGATTCTCAGGGTGGACAAGTTTGGTCTCTGACTTAATGATTTTCTTCAATGCAGTACTCAAAGAGAGATAGCCCTTGTGATTGAGAGAGTTGCTTACTAAGAATGCAGGATGGCTGATGCTCCTCCAGCCTCTCTTTGACTTGGAAAAAATGAGCAGCACACACCTTACCACTTAATTTCCAGAAATTCTGCTTTGGTTAAAGTAGATATTTCCTGTTTTCAGCTGACGTCTCACTTTTGTTTTCCATCTCTAATTGCCTGTCTTCCTGACATCCCATGTATTTAGAGTTATTTTCAGTTTGTATTGGTTCCCCTTTTCACCTTGCCTGGACACCTCAACTGGAGCAGTGACCTAGAATGTGTAAACAGCTTTTAGTCCATGGCTTTAAAAAAAGAAAAAAAAAAAAAAAAAAAAAAGGAATTTGTTTTGCCTTTTTTTCTTTCCTCTGTCTTATTCCTTCAATAATTTGTACTTTCTTCTCAGTGCAGGAAGATAGTAAATATGAATAAGAAACATGTGGAAGGTTAAGCTCTTTGAGGGAGTTACTCGTTACATGCATTTTGACTCCTTTATTTGGTTTTAAGTCCCACAAGATTTTCTTCAGACTCTAGTGAAATATTCATTTGTTAAAGACGTATCCCCCTTCTGTGTTTTTTTGGTTTTTTTTTTTTTCCCTTCCTGCTCTGAGCTATGCAGGTCCACATAATCAGAAGGGAGTGCAAAAGAACAATCAGATCTGTAGTCACTCCAAACTCTTCTGCTTTTACTGCCATTTGTTCCTATGGTCATACATGAGCATGCTTTATTTTGCAGAAGTTGATTATATACAAAGGAGCAGACCAATTCCAGTCAGTTGGTTTTTTTGGGTTTGGTTTTTTTTTTTTTTTTTTTTTTTTGTCCAAGGAATAAAGATACTATTCTTCAGTTGCTTTTCCTTCAGCCTCTTAACTAGAGAGGTATGATGAATAAGCTGCCATCTCTTAAGAAAATAAATTGACTGCATTGACAAGACTTCTTTAGAGGGGAACAAATCTGTTGAAATAAGACATATATTCTGTCTTTAGTGGATTATCAGTACAATAGTTTAAGTTTGTTTGGGTACATGAAGACACTTTCAAGAAAATAATCTTTTTCTGAATTATGCTTTCCCAAACTTCTTCCAGAATCTAAAAGCTGAAGCAAATGTCCTGTTTTCTTTTCCTGCAGCAGTGATTGGGTTTAGCACACAGCAGATTAAGTATGTTTTCAGATTAGTCTGCCCTTTCTTCTGAAATCCTCTTTCTTCAAATATTTCATCATCAATGACTATTCTTTCCATCTGAGCAGAACTTCATTCTTTGAAATAAGTAGGCTTTTAGTAGAAGTGAGGTTATCTTGCTCTCACTGAACTTGCAGCACAATCACTGTGAATTAGCAAAGGTAATCCAGCTACCCAAATAAGTACTGTATTAGTGCACGTATTCTGAAATTAAGACAACAGAGCGGCTGATGTTTTCTGTAAGCTAGCAGGTTTTACAGATTCATACTTTTTTCTTTCTTTTTTCTTTGGTCATAAACTCCACCAAAAGTTCATGTTCTACCATTCTTCAGAACGTCTTAAATTTGTGTGTTGGTCTTCAGTAATCAGAGTTTTATCTTAAACTGCTGGAGGAACAAAAAAGTGCTTTTAGATGTATCAATATACGTGAGCAATACCTAGGCTTCTTGCAAATAAAAGGAACCTGAAGTAGCTGTCTGTACCCTGAAAAGCTCACAGTCTAGCATGGTAATCTGTTTTCTTAAGGTCATACTAGAGCAGGGTCATTCATTTTCAGTAGTTGCTGAAGTCTAAGGAGAATTCTATGTTGTCTTATGTAAGGATTTGGGTTGTTTTGCTTTATTTGTTTTAATGTTTTCTGCTGCTTTTTTGTGTGTCTCTTCCAAGACATATTTTTTTCCTCAGGCTTCTGAAGTGCTTGCCTCTGTCTTTCTTCCTGACAATTGCAAAAATAAAATCATGCTGTGCTATCTGTTATATGAAGGAGTTGCACCTGATTTCTCTCTACGCTTTCAAGTTCCCTTTCATTTCTTATTGCCAGAATTTTACTGAATACGAAAAAAAAAAAAAAAGCAACTTCAACTCCAAGGGTTTGTTCATTTGCTACAAAGACAAAAAAAACCCCATGAAGCTCCGGTAATGTAATTTTATCTTCTGGGATAAATGGATAAAGCTTCAGAAGATTTACAGTGCTGCTCTTTCACTAGTTTTCTATAACAGATGAGCATACTTACGGCTTTTAGGAGAGTACCTCTAGAATGTCTTTGAATATTTCTTGTTCTTTAGAGAGTGTGCAATATTGGTTCCATTTGGCTGAAGATCAACCTTGTCTACTCTGGAGAACAGACAGTCTTTTTTCTTATCTGTCACTAATACTTCTCCAGTGGACAATATTTTTCTAATATCCCAAAACTGCTTTTTAATGTTGTGTGCTTTAATGCTAGTAGGCATTACTAAAAAATGCTTGCTTTTGTCTGGCTTCTGCAATGTATCTTGTGAGGGTTTTCTCAGAGGTTTTTATAGTCTTGCATGCCATAAATAAATATTTTTCACTTCAAGTTTGAGTGGGGATCTCTTATTTCTCTAACCAATTTCATTCCAATCAGGTGTATATCATCTCTAACACATTTAAATGTTTCTATGTGATTTGAGTGCTGTGGTCTTCATGTGGGCAGGATTAACTGGAATTTGGCATGTATGTTTGTTTTCTGTTTGTCATTCATATCCAGTCAAGCATGAGAGAAAGTGAAAGGTTGAGAGTGACATTTGAACTGGAGAAATACCACTTGAAGGAAAGAAAAAAATGTCTATTCCCAAATATTACTTATTAAGTAAACTATAATGAAATTTTACTGGATTTGGCTGTTAAAAATATGCTAGTGTTATATTCAAAGAATATAGTATATTGGCATCATTTTTACAGTTTGGACAGTTCTGGTAACAACAATTAATGAAATAATAGATTTACTAAGTGATCTTTACAGCACCAATGAAAAGCATCGTTTTCATAACAAGTGGCATTTAGAATACAGTCTTTTTGGCATACAGTAAAATGTCATTAGTATGTAGGTATAGGCAGTAATCATTCATGGTTTTTACATACTGTCAAAGAATTTTGTGCTGTGGAAAAACACTTGCTTTAAAAACGGGTATGTAATACTTCATATGAAGAGGTGCATTTTAAAACTGAAGAAAAGTTTCAGAAGAGGCACTGAATTGTGATGTTTGCTCTCTGATGCAACATTAATGGCAATGACCTAAAATAAAAGTTTTAATCAGTATTAAAATATTGACTTAACTGACTTGAGGTCCTACAGATGTTGAAGGATTGTTTTGATCTTGTTTTGCTAAAATACCTGAGTAGGTGGTTGAGAAACAAAACATGCTATAAGCTGTTTGACCAAGAATTTTGACCAAGTTTTCCAGCATTCCAGGATTTTTCTCAGTTAGTTGAGGTTTTGTATTTTTTAAAAAAAAAAAGTTGTAGGATAGAACAATAGCTACAACCAGCAACTTTAAAAACAAATAAAAAAGCCTGAGACATATATCTATGTAAGGAAGATTTCCACTTAAGTGTTTACCAAAACATAAGCATATTCAACAGAACATGAATGTGAATTGAGTAAAATACTTGCCTTGATGCTTAAATAACCTAGGTTGAGATTACTATTTTTAATTAGAAAAATATTTTTTACCAATTCTTGTATTCTTCGTCACAAATGTAAATATGTGATGAATTGTGTATTATCATGTACATTCAGTATATTGGATTACTTCCACAAAATATTAGAGCAAGTCCCCAGCAGATCCATAGGGCTCTTGAGATGAAGTCCTCCAAATTCCTCTCTTTCCAGTTGGGGTAGGTGAGCATTGGGAGTAACAAGGGACATTAGAAATATGACTTATTCCTGGAAAAAGATACCTGAAAAAATTGATGTGGTCAGGGATGTGAGGGGGACGTGAATTACGGTAAGGGACACTCTTAATGCAGTCAGTTATTACAATCCCTATGTAAGTACAGGAGATAAACTTCTCTAGGATGATTGTCAGAGATGAACAGTGAGGATATGCATCTCAGTAGCATTCACCAATCTGTAACCAGACTGCATCTTTTTGTTATGTGTGTGTGTGTGTGTGTGTGTGTGTGTATCAGGTTAATTTGACTGTCTTGTGAATGGCACTGATTTTCACTTCTGCTAAGATTTGCTTTTCCTGCATCATTTTTTCTTCTGAGACAGAATTTCAGTTTTTGGCACCTTTTCATCCCATTTTGTTATCTATCACTGACACTTTCCTCTTTCTTATCATAAACTTCTGCTGCTGGTCTTAGAGTTTATTACCACTTTCTTGCTGTGCTTAAAGGTCTTTCTGTCATTTCTTTCTTCCTCTGGAGAGCTTTGATATCCTGAAGCTGATGAGAAATACCTTTCAGTTTTCTGCTGTACAGCTAACTTCAATCTCTAGTTTAGTGAGAGGTTCTTCTTCCCCTTGCTAGCTGTTCGTCACCTCCTCCTGAAGTCGGAGGTGATTTGTATACAGAATGTAGGAAGCCAATCTCTCTGCTGCAGCTTTTAGTGCCTGTAGGGACATAAACTTCAAGAGGAGGGATTCTCTTAGAGGGAAATATGGCACACATTCCCACATTCTGAAGTGTTCTATTCAATCTGTGCTATTTCTCTTTATTTCCCTTTACTTGTGTCAACTCTCTGAGATGAATTTGAAGCTTTAGCTCCATTTTTTTATTGTAAAATGTCTGCAAGCAAATGCATTTCTGAGGCACTTGAAAACAAGTATGTTATGGAGGGGGAGCTCAGCTCTGCTCGGGGATGGTAGTTAGTCAACAGTGTGAAGATCTCTTTTAGATTAATTCAATCTTTTTTACTTTCTGACCTCTTCTTCCCTGGTGCATAATTGATGTCTCTTTATTGCAGTTATTTCTAGATATAATGAAGCAACACATTTGTAAAATAATGTTTAACTCAGAGATGCTGTTAGTAACAAAACTTGAGCATAAAACTTAACTAGATTACCCAGCTTCAAATCTGTTTATTCTGGAGTTACTAATTCTTTGTAACATGACACAATGGGGCATAGGATAATAAAAGCACTACGTTCATTTTTTGTGTGTTAAAGGTAGGCAGAAAATAGAATACTTTTAGTTTACAAAAAAAAAAAAGTGAGTTTGATGGCACATCTTAAGAAATATTAGTAACTTATCTGGTTTGCCTTTAAGGAATATTTAAACAGTATGTAACCAAGTTATTACATTTATTGTGAACTATCTTCTGGGTAGTATTGAATTATCAACAAAGTTTCAGCTACAGAAATTAATATGGTTCTTTTTCTCTTCTTTGTAGATTGCAGGGAAGTTATTTGTTGATTAATTAAAGGTGATGCAGTAGTTTATTCATTACCTGTTTTACAATAAGCCTGAATACTGCTTCATGAAGGGAGTTTTGTATCCAGGGCCATGAAAAATAAGCCACAGTGTATGACAGTGCAGAAACTGATGTGTCAAAAATGACGTACTGTAGTTGTGCACGAGACAAATATTGTGAACATTGATTGAGATACAAAGATGTTCATTAAGCAGTAGCAAAATGGTTCTGAGATTTTAGTTTTTATTTCTAATTCATGTGTTCCAGTTATGTATTTATTTTTCCAGAGTTAATCTTGAATTGATGTCAGTAGTTTTTTTTTTTCTCTGATCTGGCCTAACGCTGATATTTAGACATAGATAACTGTTTTAGAGACTGCACATGCAACAGAAAATATGCCATGTTGTTTTAAAATAGTGTGTGGGTCTGCTCTAATCCAGAGGCTTCTGCCTATGGTGAGTTGTTTTTTAATGTTCCTTTGATAGATAAATAGTGATCATTATGTTCAGTTGTTGTAAAATAAGGTTGATAATCTCTTCGATCAGCACAGCATGGTCTGGAAGATATCTGTGTAGTATTGTCGTGTCAAGTTCTATAAAAAAAATACACAAAAAGAAGAAAATCAGAGAGCTTAAAATATAGATTCTCTGAGGAGCAGCTTATGTGGAGTGGTATCTTTGTCACATTAAAGTATTTTTCAGATATCAAAAGCTAAATTGATAAAGAGGAAAAAAAATAGTCATTGCAAATTGAACATCCAGTGATTATAAGCCAATTAATGTGCTTTAAGTAAACCTGTTGTTAATTCTGTCAATATTGTTAACATCTTTCACAGAGGAGCAAGACATATTGATGGAATATTTAAGGTAAGGCTTGTAATGTAGCTGTTAGGGTAAATCAGGATTTGAATGTAGGTAGGTTTTGGTGGTGGTAGTCATTCAGATTTTTGCGTTTAAGTCTAGGTAACCTCCCTGTAATTGTGTCATCTTTGACATTCTAAAAGAATCCTTACTTAGCATGATAAGAAAGAGCTTCCAAACAGCCCACTCCTCCTGAAATGCTTATGTTGCTGAAATCCCACTTGAATTCAACTTTTGATGTGCAATTAAGAAGCTTCTGATTCATTACATAGCAGTTAACTGTGTAATGATATTCAGTAAGAATTATGATTAGTTTTCTCCTGTTGCATGCAGTAAATTTTCTTAATGCTTTTTAGATGTGTGCATTATATATTAGGATTTTCTTTTGCATTACATCAGAAAACATCTTTTTTTTTTTTTTTTTTTTTTTTTTTATTATTTTTTATAACTCTGCATCCTCTTTATTACAGTGGATTTCTCTAAAACTCCTGTTATCCTGGTATGGTAAGCCTCTGAAGGACCATGAACTCTGGGCTTTATGTCATGAGTGTTTAAGGACTTTACACACTTGCACAGATTATCCAGGTAGGATCTTAATGTTGTGTTCTCTGTAGTGATGCTCTGTTGATGTACAGTATCATGACTATTTCATTTTGTTTATTGAAAAAATAACAGCTAATACTTCTAAATTCACTCTTAAACTGTGACTTTGAATTCTTACTCCATTTAGACTTCTCTTACATGGATATAACACTGTACAGTGTCTTATTTTTTTTCTTTATCCTATGCTTTGATAGTTTTTAAGGCAGAAAAGATTTTTATGACTTCAAGCAATTAAACAGGTTTTGTGTTTAGAAATTTTGGGTATGGGGAAACCGTATCGTGCCTTTTGAAAAAACTGCTTGGGACTTGTCATGAAGCTTATGGATGAAGAGTTTCTTTTACATGTTAAACTTTCTTTTCCCTGATTTGGTGTGATCCATTATTCCTGTGATACGAGATTGTTTAGTTAGTGTCCAGGATCTCATCATTACATTACTGTACACCATGCTTCTTTTTGTAGAGTTATCAGAAGTCAACTTCTGAGAGAGAAACATGGAACTGTGCTTTGACAGAATTGCAGTATATTGTATGTGACATGGAAGAAGGTCATCCTAGCTTTCCACTGACATTCTGAATATTGGTTTAGCCTATCCTGTTAATAAATCTCTAGTAGTTCTTATAAAAAGAACAGATTCCCATCACTACACCCTAGCTTCCCTTTTCCCTTATTTAAAAAGCCTGTTTTTGTCTGCTTGGAAAGGGATGAGTTTGAAGTCTGTAACTGAATATGAAGAAATGGATAGTAAGTTACATAGAACTTCGTGTGTCTTTTTTGTTTTCAGTTTCAGCTATTTTATCTTTTGTTATATTAAAATGTTACACTGGAATTTGTCTATAAAAAGAGATTTATGAGCCCTTTAAGCAGCTTTACCCTTAAAAATAGATATTTGATATACCTCACAGCAGAAAAATTATTTCAGCCTCATAAGATGTTCCTAATGTTTGTGAAAGCTTCAGGTGACTGCACGTAACAGCTTAGAGTTTAGTTTAAGATGTGTAGACAGCCTCTGTTACAATACTTACATGCACTGAGAATGCATAAATCTTTACAATAGTGAAAACTAAATTATGATTTGAACCTTATGTAGCCAGTAAAAGTGAACATAATAATGAAAACTTGTAAATGGAAGGTATCTTACTTAAAATTCCATGTTTGGCGAATGGAACTACCTTGGTTTTGAATACTGTCTTCAGATTCAGAATATTTTTGCCAGATAAATTTCTACCTATTCTGAGAGTAATTAATCTGATATTGTATAAACTGTGTGTTCAAAAATCATAGTCTTAACACTGGTAGAGCCAGATTGGTAACTCAGAAGTCATAGTAAACACTGGGATAAGCTGGATTTATTATTATTTAGAATTATTATTACTTAAATAGCCTTTTCCTCTAAATCCATTGCTATTTTTTTCTGTTACCTTAAACAGGAATTACCTCAGTAAGAAAACATATTCTAAAGCTAGTCTGTTCATGTATTTTTTAACTCATTCCTGCTATAAAAGGAGTTTGCAGTCTCTACTGAGACTTTGCATATTGCCTCTCCTCTTACCAGAGGATATTGCTTTAATGATGCTTAGAGGCATTTTAGAAGACCCAGGTGAGAATTCTTGTGTTGTACTGATCTGAGGTCTGGTTTGTATGAGCAGTGTTACAGATTCAGAGCCAGAGGCTTTACCTGTTGAGAAGTAATGACAATGAGCAAAAATAATTCTCAAGGGTGCTGCAGAAATAGCTGTTAAAGAATCTCATTCAGAAAAGCTTTGCATTTCAGGTCTAGTTTGTAGATAGTAGTACACAAGCTTTTATTTACCTTAAGCATAATGAATTTTAATGACTTTAAATGTGCTTTGTACAGATAACTACAAAACCAAATGGATGGATTTTTTTCTTAGACATCTTCAATTTATTATTTAAAAATATGTATATTGCTTTTAGACTTCTCTCATGTATTATTTAATAAAAAATCAATAATTTGACCACTTATTTAATATAATCTAAGAATACGCTGTTCTAGTACTCTGGGACAAGACTTATGTAGGAAAATTAGAGTTTAATGGTAGACTAAAAAGTAGGACTACATTGCTATCCAAATGGATTATTATATTGCAGAATGTTAAATAAGTTCCCAAGTAACCCAGATGATTTAAGGCAGTTTTAGAAGCCTGTTATTTCTTACCAAACTGTGGAGAGTTTCAGGGCTTTATCGTGCAAATAACAGTGCACATCACATTTCTTTTCTGGGACAGTGTGTGCAATTATGGCTATTTGTACAAAACAGGATATCTTATCCTATTCCATCTAGAAGAGTTCTGCATGTGCTCACATATGTCTTAGTTGTCTCCACATAATGACTATTTTCATGTTCAAGCCTTATGATTGCCTGCAGTGGTGGTGATATTGCCATTTACATCTATCAAAAGCAAAATCCTGGTTGAGCATTTTTTATGTTTAATCCCAAATTTGTTTCTTTAGGATTGTTGTTGTTGTTGTTTTTCTTTTATGTGGGGAGGGGGGTTGGGGGAAGGAGGAAGAGAGGAGAGTTTAAAGGCTTAGGATAAGAAGTTCTGGTACCTTGTGAGAAGACCATAGTACATCTGGCTGTTGTTTTCCTTTCTTTTTTTTTAATTCCAGTATTCTAAACCTTTTCACTAACTGCAGTGTGATTTTGTTTTGCTTTCTTGTCTTTTCTGCTGGAATTGCTTTAGGTGATTATGCGTTTTCTATCAATTGAATATTGATTTCTGTTTGAGCATTAGCGTAAAAGTTTCATTTGTCACTACTTAGGGTAATTGATGATATTGAAAATTATTTTTAAAATTATTTTATTTGTTTGATTGGTGTTGAATAGTTACATGAACAGACACTTATTATGCCTTTTACTTTTGTGACTTGTTTTGCAGTGATCTTATGTTTGGACACTGTACTGCTTGACTGCCATGGAAGAGTCCTCTTTACTGCTCCAAAAGCTGAAGGTAAACCAATATATTGAGTGCTCCACTTTTTTGTCTCTTGAGGGGAAGAGGAGAATTAAGCAAATATCTTACCTTTTGTTTTTGGTTTCTTTTTTTCATTTAGAATCTTGTGATATAATTTATTTAGCTCCTGAAATTGAAGAGGAGGATGTAGATACTGAAAAGGTAATGTGGTAGGTTATGTAGGTATTCGGTTTATCAAAACATAGCTGTATCCCTCTGCCCTTTAAAGAAGAAAGCAGAACTCTTCTAAGATTGTGGTAATAAATCTCTCAGTGTTTCTAACATATCTGTGGTTTGTTATGTATCAGTCTTCCATAAACTTAGTTGCCTCTAAAAAAAAAATCATTTCGTCTTCCAAAACAGTAACTGCCAAATAATGTTCTTCATTAGTTTTCCACCAGACTTACTTATTTTCAATTTTGTCAATAGGAAGACAGATACTGAAGTCATGGTTTTGTGTTCTGGAGCTCATGCTAAGATCAATTTTTTAGACTGTCTAAGAAAAAAATCAAATGAATCTCCTTTGTAATATTGGAAAATACTGCTGTCAGCATATTTTCTTTTTTGAACATGATTATTAATGTCAATGTCTCTTACCAGTACATTTTTCCTAGTACTTTTTTCTTTGGATATAAACCCTAAGTTGTTCTCAGGCAAAAATGATAAAAATGTTAATAAACAGCAGATGAATGTTTGTTTCCTTTGCAATTGCAACTGAATGAGATGGATTTTAAGAGCAGAGGGAAAAAAATTACTGTATCATTCTATTGTGTGAGAAGAAAGAAGTTTAACTAATATGTTCCTTCTGCCCTATGAGTTGTTTAAAATTAGAAATAATAGTCATGATTCAGAGGAAAAAAAAACAACCTGCATTAAAAATCTAGTAAAGCTAGATTTTGACTTTCTGTAAAATAATCTGAAACTAGGAAATATTTATCTTCTCCTTTAAAGTTTCTCTTTCTACTTAAACTGCTTTGATCCAACATGCACTTTTAATAGGTTCAAAAGCTTAAACTAACCCTAAGATACAATATAGCAGCTTCACCAGTAGAAATTAATAATTCTGAGGTCTTTATGCCTTTATTCTCTATTCTTCAGAAAATATAAACTTTTTTTCTTGTTTTTCTACATTATACATAGAATAAGCTGGAATCCTATTTTGACTTCTTCCTTGTATCTGTATAACTTGGTTGTTATGAAAAATTTAGTTAGAATTATGTTATGGGAATCCAGACTGCATAGTGTCAGCCACAGTAACTGTCCTACATCAGTGAAAGGAACATTTTTGAAGTGTGCGCTAAATTAGATAAATTAATAAACATTAAAATTATGATCACGTTAGCCTCTTGGAATTCTAGACCTAAGGGGAAGGAAATCATTTGATTTTGACAGAGCTACTTTCTCCTATTTCAAGCATCTTATACCCACCAGCTTTTGTTCAACAGCTTGAATGATTCAAAAGTTAGTTTCTTTGTACTGAATTTCCTTGTTATGTTGTATTCAGTGTCATTTACTTGACTCTAAAGACTGCTAGAAAATGTTGTTTGGACCATATTATTTAGTACTGTGCTTGGGTTTCCATCCCTTGAGCCTTTTTAATACCTTTCATAAGCAATATGAAGAAGTACAGTGCTTTAACTTAGTGAAAATTACATTTGTAGGGTATGCTAACATATGTAAATTAAGCATTAAATAGTCTTATTCTGACTCTGTCTGAAAATTGTAATTTTTGTCAAATAAAATAAGAAGGCCCTTGAAGATCAAGCACTTTACAAGGTCCCCCATCATTGCAACTTAGTTGGTCTAGCTGCAGGTAGCACAATAATTCCTAAAATAAATACACAATACTAGTTCTTCTGATAGGTGTAATCTTCTCTGTAAAATATGACTTCCACTGGCAAGCTTGTAATTACTTCATGCCATTTTCTTTCTGAATTATCATGACCTTTTTAAAGTAAATTGCTGCTGGCCAGACTTTATTGTAGAACACTAAGGCTTGCGGCAGTAGGTTTTTATATGAGAAAGGAGTTCTTCAAAACGATTCTAAAAGCTTTTTTTTCCTGAATAATTTTCCTAGATAAAGAATAAGACAAATTATGTCTGTTGCTCCAACAGTAGAAAATTAGCTACTATTACTGGCACTGCATGCATAACAGCAAGTTTTTGAAATCAGCTGCTTAGAAGCCAGGTGTCATCTGTATTTTGGAAGTACTGGTGGTTATTTTGTGGGGAATTAAGGAAAATTCTGGACAATTTTCCAGATTTAATATTGAGAATGGGTATTTTGTTTTGGTTTGGTTTTTTGATTGCTTACATCTTACGTCTCTCCTGTGTTATGCCACTAGGTCTGCGTTTATGGTGTTGCTGCAGTTCTTTGGATGGCAGCAAAATTCAGCATTTCACCTAATCACAAACTGGCCTTGCCAAGAAAATTAAAAAACCTTCTTCTGAATATGGCAAAAAAAAATCCTGAAGAAAGACCTTCTGTAGCTGATGCAATTAAGGTTACTGGATTTAAGCAATTTTATTTGAAATTCACTTGTCTAAAGTCCCATCTTAGTGAACTGAATATCAAAATATTAATTTATTTTTTCTAATAATGTAATATCTAATTAAATGATAGCCAGTCACTCTTGGATTTGTTTTTTGAAGTGACCTCCCTAGGGACACGGAGGGGTGTGTTTTTAATTTATATTGAAATTATCAATAGGTACTCAGAATAAGTTCATAACACATTCTAGACTTGGATTATATTTAAATGACTATTTACCTTGACTTTGTCCTTGTCCAAGAATATCTCACCTGCTTAAAAACTTATATACTCTCTTCAGAGAGTCTTCACTATGATTTTTTTTTTTTTCAGACATGCAGTCATTATTTACTTGAACGAGGAGTAAACAGCAAAAATATTTTGGCATTGTTGAATAAATCTGTTTTTAAGGTATGAATTCCACCTTTTTTTAATTGTTTACATTTTTTCAATTAATTCTTTGAAGTGTGTTCTGATTGGATTTTTCTCCACCTCAAGTATAGTCATATTTGTGATTTTTCTTTAGTTCTCAGGTATTCTGTAAATATTGCTTTTGTGAGAGCATTAACAGTGAAGTTATATTACTAAGATTTTCATATTCCTTGCAGAAATATAAAATAGATATCAAAATGACATTCTAATTTTTGTAGTCCGAATTTTTTTGTCTGCTCTTAACTATCTATGTTTGCAGCTATGTTTAAGTTCACTGGATGTACATCAGGGAGTCTGAAAGTAAGTCTTCAAATGATATGCTTGTAGTTGGGAAGCTCTGCTTGGTAAGGAATTAAGGCAAGGATGCAGGTGCTTTTTAATATAAAATTCTGAAGTTAATTTAAAAAAAAAGCAATTTTGTCACTACATTAATGTGTAGTTATTGTGTTCTGATTATGTTCCAAATTGTATATACTATATACAGTGTTCAGCTCTGTGCAAAACCTTTGCCAAAAAGTTATTTGATTCAGTAGTTTATCAAGATGTACAAACAGCTCTGCCATTCTATAGAGTTTAGTGCGCAGTTCTCCACACTGACATGCTAATAATTTCAGTTTGGGCTTCGTTTTTTATTGTTAGGCTGTTGCAGAAGATGTAATCTCTTCTCCACATAATGTAGCTTTTGAAATTGAAAATGAAAGACTTGAAATGAACGCTTCAGAGTCAAGTCTAGGTAAGCAGATTTTGATATATTTCATTGACTAGATCAGTTCTCTGTATGAGATTTTCTCTGTCAGATTATGGGTGTTTTTCTATCTAAGCTGATTATTATTTACATTGCATTTATATTTTACATATTGTTCTTTTTTTATCTAACTGTGTTTTTATTTTAGGATTTATACCTATTACCGGTGAAAGTAAACTTATAGCAGTTAAAGGACCAGTACCATGCCAGATTTCTCTAAACTGTGAGAAAACTGCATTACCTGTTGCATTCACCTCTCCCGCAACCCACTTTAAGCCTATCATTCTGCAGCAAAATGCAAATATGAAAAAGTTAGTATATCCTAATGCAAAATAAGTTAAAGTTGTAACTTAACTATTACATCACTGGCATAGTCCTGTCAAAATTCTTTGTTCCTTTTCAGGGAAGTTCACACACCAGCTACTGAAAAATTCAAGGAAAAGTCGAGTAAAGAAAAATGCATTGATTACAACAAATTAGGATATGTGGAAGGCTCTAAAAACTGTGGTATCAAGGACACAAATGTAGTTGAAACTACATCTGAAATACCTGAGTGTCATTTACAAGTTCCAGGCCATCTGTTCCAGATGCCTTTAGAGAAGGAAAAGTCAGGCGATATATTTACTTCTGATCCCTCACGTATTCCACAGGAAAGAAAAATTTTATCTGAAGTTCCTTCAAGCTCCTTAACTTCTCTTATATCTCCTAATTCTCTTCATATAAATAACATCATTCTCAAACAGAATTCAGAGAAAAGAGTTTTAACATTTGTACCAGTACACTTAGCTGTATCAGAGCAAATACCAAATAAGCCTCTTCATTCAAGGGTTGCTGCTGATTGCTCTCATAGTTTGCCAGTGCTACTTTCAAGTACTATTGCAAGTTACAAACTCAGCATGCAAACAGAAAATGACTCCTCGCTACTCAAAGTACAAAACTGTAAGACTATTAATACACAGAATGCATTTGAAAAAACTAACCAAGTTGTTCAGACCAACTGCCAAGGTATCGAGGGTGCTACCAACACAAACAATATTTTCTCTGAGCAAGGATTCACTTCTTGTACCTCAATGGATGGAGAGGCGGCTTGTGTCTTTGATGTAAAAGTCCTGTCCCAACAGAGCAGAACAAATGACGCTTTGTTGCAGGAAGTGGTTCATCTTATACAAGAGGAGTTTGCCTTTGATGGCTATCTAGAGAATGGAGTTGAAGTTTTTGATATGGGTATGTTTATTTTCTTCTTATATTATATCACTGATATGTAAGAACGTTATTAGTAATGTATTTTTCTATTTTTGTTCATTTGTGGAGTTTTGCTTTTTTATTGTTATTTGTTTTTAAACAAGGTAACTTCATTTTAGCATTAAAGGAAATTAAGTTTGGTACGTTCTCTGACAAAATTTGTGAGAAGTTCTGTGACCTATACTGGGATGAAAAATTACTGGAGAATCTTTATCAAGTAGTAAATGGAGAAAGAGTTTCACCTTTATGGTATGTATTTTTCAACTTTTTTCCTCTTATAATTCCTTTTAATATTTTTCTCCCTACTTCCTAGAGATAGGGAAGGATATGCTGCTCCTCTTTAAGTGTTTTTACTTGTTTTCTGACATCTGATTATTTCCCTGTCTTCGTCTCCTTCTCCAAAGCAAATAGTACTTAATAATTTAGCAGAAGATATTTCCTATTTAGCTTGTCTGTAACTCCATTGTAGGATAGCTGAATAATGAAGATCAAATATTGAACCTGGTTGAATATGGAACTGTGTTAGAAATAGGCTGTTTAATCAGAAGTGAAATAAATTAATCCTACTGTTCAGCTTAATTATTGTATTTGAGTTCAGTTTTTTATGCATTAGTTCAAACTCTCATTAGGTTAAGAATGAATTTGCTTTGAAACATCTCACTGTTCCAATCACACCTAAGAACAAGAAAATTAATTTAGCTTTGCTAGAAGTATTTTACTTAAACTTCATTTCATTCAGTGTTCCTCCTGACAGTCTTTTGTAAACCTGTTAAGTAAGAAAACACTGGCTTAATTAGTTTCTCATATATTTAATTTCATCTTCAATTACGTATCTGCCAGAAAAAATCATAAAAATATCTCTTGTTTTATTGCAGTATCCAGATACAGAATACTTTAAAAAAAAAATCTTATCAAAGACTACTGTAACCAGTAATGAATTTATAAGTGGGATTTGTATACTTAATATTCTTTGATATTGAAAACAGCTTTTAATTGCCACCTTTTTTGCCCCAATCCTCATGTATTTTCAGCATAACTGAGGCAGATGACTCAAAGTGTGGTGGTGTATTCCAAGATCTGAAGAAATCTGACAGCTTTTTGGCAAGCAGTGATCACGCAGAGGGTGAGAAGGGAATTTGTGTCTCTTTGCATGGGGAATCTATCAATTCATAGATTGGTATTTTCAGTGTGTCTTCAGAAAAACACTCACCTTAACACTTACAAACATTATCAATGAATCTGGACATTATCGATGCCTTGTAAGTTTCAGGACGGTTGAAGTTATACTCATGGAATCTTTATTTGAAGATTTTATTTTAATTTCTGTGGTAATATCAGAATGGATTTTCTTTTTCCTTGTTAACCCTAAAAGCATCTCTTTGTACTTCTTTTAAGGTTATCTATCACAAACTGAAAGATGATAACAGGAGCAACAGGGACAACATGTAGTACTTTACAAGGTTCTTAGTAGTTACACAATATTGATATTTGGACATCTTTAGTTTTATGCAATGTATCTCAATAATTACCTTACTCTGTAATATATCTTAGTTACATATTTAAAGTACAGAGAGAAATGAAGATAGTAGTATGTGTATACATAACTACACATGGAAAGAAAAACCTTTCTCCACAGTGTCTCAACAGCTTCAGTTTGGAAAAAAGAAAGAAAAAAAAAAAAGGCACAGACTCACTTACAAATTTCTATAAAATTATGTTATGAAACTTTGCGTATTTCAGTAGTCCCTAGTCTCCTTTCCAGAATGTTTGCAAGAATTCTTACATAAAGCACATATTATTCAATCTGTTTTTAAATTTGCTTACTTTTCTGTTTTGAATAAATTTAGATTGGGTATTCTTTTGAGATCAGCTTATCCCCCTTGCTGTTGCTGAACTTCTATGGCAAAATTTATGTTTGAAAGCTTGCTCTTGGCTGCTGCCCTGCTAGGTTATGATTTTCTACTTTGGCTCAGAATGATGGCAAATGTACAGCCAGACTTTCCCATGGGGTACGTGACAGCTTTGCACCAGTAATTCGAGTCCATTTGACTCCAGAGCTGGCATATCAAAGCCCTGGAGGATTTCTCAAGTGAAAAGGGAGACTTGTGGCAGACATAAAAATGCCTGTCAGCATCACTCCAACTTTTGACTGTCACCACAGTCCCTTGAGGTTGGTAGTAGCTGTTATAACAATAGAGAAATCCCATCGTAGCTCAAGGAAATGAGTCCTGTAGGAGTAGAAAGCTTAACATGTGTCCCCATTGGGTATGTCAAATACTCTTGCCCTCTGTGCATGGAATAAAAGCTTTGAGACCTATATATGGAAAAGAACTCAAGAGCTAAGCTTCTTATTGATATGTGCATAGGTCTGGTATTTTTTTGCTTAGAAAGTCCTATATTATGCTTTATTTAAATGCTTGTTTTACATGAATTTTCTAATTTTCAGGAGTTTACTGACCAAAGCTTGATTGTTCTGAAATGTCTTTTATCTTCAATATTTTACAATGTGTAGTTGAGAAAAAGCAAGCACAAAGCCCAAAGAAGAATGCTGCACTGTTAGAGGACATAAGTAATCTCATAATTGCATTTTCTAAGTGTAGTATTTAACAAAGAATACATTACAGCATGACTATTATTTCTTCTTTCTGACCTCCCCCTAAAGGAGAAGGAGAAGCTACCTTTGACATGAAGGATGAGCTTATGATAAATACATCATTAGCTGAAATGAATTTTAATGAGGCACCCTCAGATAATTTCAAAAAAGAGTCAAGGCTGCAGAATACTATTCCTATAGAAAAAGATGGACAGTGTTTGCAAACCAATGACTACCATATTGGTCCAGACTTTGCAGAAGAAAATGCAGAGCCTGAGGAAGAGACTGTAATAAAGACAGCTGAAAACAGCTACCTTGTGCCTCCCAACCCACCTGATTTTCATGGCTGTAGTCCTGGTTGGAGCAGTGCATTTTATGGAGCTGAATGTTTTGATTCAGAAGTTCATAGTTACATGAAAAACCTTGGAAAACAGAAATCAAATGAATCACAAAGTATAGATGCTAAAAAAGTGGTGAGTACGTTGATTTAAAATCATTCAGATATCTCTTTACTTACTGGTTGAAAGTGTGACAGACTGTGTTGCATTTTAGTGAGATTAAACCCCCTTTCTTCTCTTAAATATTCACTCTGCTGTGTTTACATAAGAGGTCTTTACATTTTACATAAGAGTAAAATGTGATATTTTTAATAATATTATATTAAATTTTCCATCATATGATCTTTTGTTAAAAATGCTTTTTAAATACCTTGTTATGGCAAATTCAACGGTAGTTTAAAATGTCAGCTACTTATTGCACATCTATTTTTTCTTTTACTACCCTACATCAACAGCTTAAATCTCTCTGCTGACATTACTATAACACTAACACTAACACTAACATTCTGTGAAACCCAAAATATTTGAAAAAAAAATGCTAAATCATAATGCTCCAATTGCACCAAAATTTAACCTTAAGCACTTAACGTGAGAAAAGAAAACCTTCATAAAACTGTTCTATTTTTCCAAACTCCATCAGTCATAGATGTTTCAAGTTTTTATTTAGAAAACAAATGGCATCTTTAACAATTCATAAATGCTAGTGAGAATATTGCACTATCTGATCCAAAATACTGAAAAAATAGAATACACTCAATGTGAAAGCACAAGGAGTCTTCTGCCGGAGTTAAAGCTCAAAAATTAATTGTTTTAGTAGCTAATTTTCATTTGTAAAATCTAGCAGAGGAAACAAATATCCACTCTTCAGGCCAGGAGGATTACAGGGACTGAAGCAAGGCTGGTAAGTGAATAGTTTGAGAAGGAAGATGGTTTAAGTTGCTGGAGGAAAGTTCTGCCTGCCTTGCAACGTAGACTGCTCCATCTCAAGCCTATCCTCCCATATTTAAACCTGAAGCAGCAGCACAAAATGCAAGCCATTTATGGGTCAAAGATGACACTTTCAGATGTTATGAAAACAAATAATGCTTTACTCTGTAGGTTTTAAACATAGTTCTTTGCAGTTCTAAAGCTCTGCAAAAATTCATCTACATTTCGAAAAGTTTGATTTTTATTCAAAATCACATTAATAGCTTGCGGTTTGCTTAGTTTTCTCTTAAAACTTGCAGTCTTTTTTCCTACTTTTTTGCATCTTCTCCCACATCTATATTGCTCCTTCCACAAGCTACTGCATATCACCTGCCTCCCATCACCTCTGGTCCAGGAGCTGCTGATTTAGCTCTCCTTCATACAGAACACATCCAGGCAAATCAGTTCAAGTCCTTGCAGCACAGCAAGAATTCAGCTATGAAAGTGGCTGTTTCTCCAGAGGGATATCCCAGTTTGCTATCACAATAAGTTTGGTTTTTTTTCTGTACTCTGATAAGCTTGCTTCCAATTCTCTGCAGCCCCAAGCCTTCTCCTTTAGCCTTTGCCCTTTTCTTCTTTGCCCGCATAGTTTTTCCTCTAGATCTCAGAAGTTACCTGTCAGTCTCCATCAAACTTCTCTGAGTCCAACCTGTGACTATAAGGTTTCTAGCAAAGGTTTTTCATATTCTGCTTGCAGCTTTTCCTCTCTCATTCCTTTTCTCTTTTTCCTTCTCTTCTGCCAATATTCTACATACTTTCAGGGAACCACTCTTCAGCATGTAAAAACTCATGCTTCAGAACAGTTTGAAAATTACAAATTTCCCATTTAAACAAAGCCACTCTATGATTACTTTGTTCCCTAGACTAAACAACATTCTATAGAAAAGCATCCCATAAAGTTAAATGCACTTCAGAGGATGCAGAACTTTATCAAATAACAACTGAATATATGGCTGAATCAAAAATGTTTCTATTCTAGGCCTATAACATGACTACTGACTTCACTGCTACTCCCCTAAGTAATTTAAGGGACAAGTCACTTCCTCAAATAGCCATCAGATTTCAAACATTAGAAAATAGCCACTCTTTCTGATTTCTTTTGTGTGCGCTTGTGTGTGCGTGTGTGATTATGTTCTTTTAATCAGCATCCTGTTTTCACTTTAACTGTTGAAATAAAAACAAACCTTTAAATAAAAGCAGGCTGTTTCTAATTCAGAATCTTCATAATAGCTTTTCTGTGGTTTCACTATTCTCTATATGGTGACTATGTAAATGGTAGTTCTTTTAAAAATCCACAGGACATTGTGTGACTTACTGCTAATGAACCATGGTTTTAAACCTTTTGAGCTTTTGTGAAAAACAGTGACAGATTTTTCTCAAACTCAAATTAGTTTCTAGTAAGTCCATCCCATTAAGGCTAACCTATTTACCAATCTGTTGTTTGAAATGTTAGCTCTGAGCTATGTGTTTTCTGATCACTCTGCTTGTGGGAGTTCTGCCTTCTGCATTCAGTGAACTTATTCCATTTGAAATGCTGTTTCATGTAACTGGGTCAATGATAGCTTAGGACCCAAATGCAAAAGCCACCGTATTTAAAAACCCCAACACGCATAATGTTAGTTGTTCCATAACAAGTCAGAAGCTGAACCCAACATGGATGGCCCATTTTTCATTGATTGGTAAAATAACGAAATCTTTGATGTGCAAACAAGTAAATGTTTACGTTAAACTTGATCTGTTATATGTGATAAGCAGGAGATACTTTACTGCTTAAATTATATAACAGTAGACATTTCAGCTTTCTGTTTTTCTTAATTGTATAAAGCAGATAAACACAAAATATGTAAACTGAACTTCAAAATTGATGTGTCCTTTATTTATAGAGTAGCACTCCTGACTGCCCTCTGACTTGATTGCATAATATAATGCACCGTACTGATCTGGAAATGATTGCTTTCAGTCAGACATTCAGTTCTCCCTGCAAATCCAGGTCCATTGCTTAACAGAGCATTCCTGGGGTGTACACAGATTTCAGAGCTCATTGCTTTGAGTTCTGGATGGCTTCTGAGTGTCAGGTTTTTTTAAAAATGCTCTTGAAAATAACCAGATAAGTGCAATCATAAAGCATATTTATATAAGTGAATTCAGACAAATTTAAATGCTGTCTCATCACACACAGACCAGCTATAGTTCATAATATGTAGAACTACGATGTACCTAATGCTTTTCTGGGAACAGGTGATGTTTTCTGTAATTTTCCTGTAAGCACAGGTGTAGAAGGCATTTTTTCTTGACTAATATCATATTCTTGTCTATTTGGTTGTTCATTTTTCCCAATAAAACTCCACTAAAACTTCAGTTTCCTACCAGAACTTTGTGTTTGCCTTTATGAATAGAATCCTTTCTCTCTCTAAATAGGAACTAGAACAATTACTAATGATGGAGACCAAAAATTACAGAAAGACCATAAAGTTTTACCAGAAACTATTGCAGAAAGAAAGAAGAAACAAAGGTAAGATTACAGTAACTTGCCAGAAATAAAATCATAGAATGGCTTGTCCTTCAGGACTTAGTCCTTCTCATAGGGCTGTTCCCAATGAGTTCTTCTCCTTGTCTGCATGCTTATCTGGGATTGCATCCACCCAATTGCAACACCTTGCACTTTGTCGGGTGTCTAGTATGTCATTTAAGGATTTTTCCCTGTGTATCAGAATAATTGCTGTTTTTATACTTTGTGTGCTTTCAATTCAAAGGTCCTGAAACTAAATCTATGTTGCCCAAGTTGAGAGGACAACTACAAGAGATGAAATCAAGGGTGCAGTTTCTTGAATTGGTGAAGAAGTATGTGCAGGCAAGTCTGACTTTATTTTGCTTTGTTGCTTTTTTTTTTTTTTTTTTTTTTGTAATTTCAACACTGCATCAGTGTCCTTGGCCACTTAAGTCATGAGTATGAGCTGTGAAGTGGTTTGTGCTGAAGTGTCAAATTAACCATGAGAGAATGATTAAATTAAAGATAGTTGATACTGGTATTATTATTAAAAAAAAAAAAAATTAAAATGCTGTTTGGCTCTTGATTGAATAGGGTGTATTTTGCATTTATGCTATAATGCAAAAAGCATCTATTTTCTTGTGTTTTATTCTTACATGGCTTTGCCTCTCTGAGCAGATAATGTATGCAGAACAATGGGGTGTGGAATCCAGTGCACTTCCTACCATCATTCACTTCGGGAGAACTGACACCATGGATGTGGCTCCTACAGATGAGTCATCAATGCTTGTTTACTATAACACAGAGAAACACAAGTGCAGTAAACACAATGGAATAAAAGTTCTGCAGGCTGGGACACCACTTGGTTTAATGGCTTATTTATATTCTAGGTATAGTGTGCTTTGTACTTGCATCCTTAATTGAGAGGGGGAATAAGAATATTTACTAAAAAAAAAATAAGAAAATCCGTGCATGTGATAAATCTTGGTTACTCAGCGCTACATAAATTATCCTTTCTTGTATATAGTTCAGTGTTATTTCTGTGCATGTTTATTTGCAGAAATGGGCATAGAAATGTCAAAAGACAATCTTATAGGAAATAAGCCAAACTGCTAACTTTGAGTTTGTTTAAAACTGAAGCAATTGATACTAAATCGAGAATTAATAACTTTAATCTTTATTTATCCTCCACTTATTTGAAGTTTAGCTCTAACAGTTGCCATGGAAACATGGCTTTGTTATTTAATAATTCTTCAAAACATATAATTTGAACATTCTTACTAATGTGGTCTAGATGTGAAAATGTACAGGTTCTGATTTACTATCCTTGGGACTGAGAAAGATTGCAACCTTGTCTCAGGGCCAAGGTTGGGAAAAATATGTCCTTTAACCCTCAACTGAGGTGAGAACAGTGTCCTTCTAAGGTACCCCAGCAGTAATAGTATGGAGTACCACATGAGTCTCCATCAGTCTCCATTTTCTTGTTTAAAATATATACCTTTTATGCTCTTATAATGGAAATCTTAAAATGGCATCAACTGAGATAATTGAAACAATGGCATTAAATGTGCTCTTCTGCTGAATACAACTTTTGATTATAATAAAAATGTCAAAAGTTCTCCACAAGATTCAAAATAGAGAAGTTTCTTTTAAAATCAAATTATGATATTACTGTGGACAATTAAAATATTGATGTGTAAAAAGAGAACAAAAACAAACCTAAAATTTCTGTAGAGTTTGAGAGACTTAAATCTCTGCTATTGATATTTTGAAGATTTTTGCCATTGCTTTACATGAGAAGAAATTGTGTTCTTGCTTGTCTGAAGCTTTTCTTGTGCTTCACAGAAATGCATTTTTAGAAGGCTATGTGCAGCAGTTTCTCTACACGTTTCGCTATTTCTGCACACAAGAAGAATTTTTGCAGTTTATTCTTGATCGAATTAGCAGCACTTTATCCAGGTACAGTAGTTTCCTATGAAAAATACTATCAAAGCACAATTGATTTCCCCCCTTCACTCCCCCTCGCCCTCCCAATGGCAAATAGCTGTTTCTGAAAATAACTACTTAATTAAATTCTGTTTTTGATGTTCGTTTTCGTAAGATTCTGTTGGCATGTGAGAGTGAAATTGGAGCAAGTGCTATATTTGGCAATATGCTATCTTCTTTAATCTTCTGGATTCTGAGTCTTACTTTGCCTAGTTGTTCAGTGTTGAGTTGTAAGTACAATGCCAACTTTGTTTCTATAGGGTCATGAATTCTGGAGACATGAAGCATAAGAATAAGATAGTCCTGTCAATACTACATCACTTACAGACTTTCCAGCATTTATTTTTAAATTGGAATTGGGTATTAATACTGATGCAATAATTTTTATTTTCTTCTCACTAGTGCAAGCCTGGATCCCTCCTCATCACTTACCAAAATATGTAACCGCAGTTTCTACATCCTGCAGGCTTGGATTGAAGACTGCTACAATGTAGACTTTGCAACAAATGCGAGCCTTTTATGTACCCTAAAAGAATTTATTGCTTCCAAGGTAAAGCAGAAACTTCAACGGAAGCTTCAAAGAAAGAAAAATATATATATATATGGTGTATGTATGGTGGTGTTGTTATAAAAAAAATGATCTGTCCTTATTACAATTAAAGTACAAAAAAGACAATACTGTTTTTAACAGCTGGTTTTGCTGTTTTTGTGCAGACCTGAATCCTGTAAGTATTTTTTGTCTTGCTTGTAATTGATCAGAAATTGCGTTCGATGTTCTATTAGCTTGTTTTGTGTTTACAGGTTGCTCCATTAAATGGGTATGGTGAGCACTTTTTGTCATTGCTTGAGGATGCTTCTGCCAGGAAAAGTGGAAGTTCTCAGCAGTGCTCCAGTATGGAGAAAGGTGAAGAAGAAGAGGAGGAGGACAGAAAAACATTACACTCCATATGTAAAAAGCTCTCAGAAGATATGTTCAGAAAGGTATGTCCTGTCTTTAGACTGCACTGCACGGAAGACGTTTCCATATACTGTTTTCTGACTAAAAATATAGAATATCCAGCTCAGGGTCTACATCCTGGTTTAGTAATATTTGTATACTTCCATTTTCAGTTTTATTCTGAAATAAATTTTATTTTGAAGCCCAAATAGTTATAGAAATATGGGTTTTATTTTGTCTTAAACACGCTCTTATCAACTGTTTCAGTAATAATAGATCAGATCATCCAAATTTTGAGAGGAGTTGAAACTCTTTATTCTTGATACTAGAGTGTGACTCAGATACTTAAAACCTTTTTTTTTTTCCTACTTGTCAAACATTAATACTTACTTAGTTATATATATGTGTAAGGCTATAAATACAGGAAAGTAGTCTTGGGGGATGTGGCATTTCTTTCTAGAACTCTAGAAAGTTTGTAGCAAAAACTGACCTGAGCTCTATTAACTGGTTTGTATAGTCTGCTTCTGAAAGGTAACCTCAGAAGCTGGAATATACTATAGACTTCCACTGAAAAAAGATCTTTTTGCAAAGTGACCAGAATGATGCGTGAAAATTAAGCGTATCAATAGTGTTCAAGTTGAATTTAGAATCACATTCTTGATAAAGTTGCAGAATTCTATGGATTATATTGGGGATTCTGTCAATGAAAGGCAAGACAAGCAGGGAAAATATGAATTTATTTTATTTTTATTGCATCGTAATGATACTGAAAGCTGAAAGAAGGGAAAAAAATGAAAAAAATGAGTATTCATTTGGGAAGCACTGTTTGATATGAAAGAAAAAGTACAAGAAATACTGAGACCTAAGAAGTGAATATAATGTGTAAAATTTGGGAATATATGCCATTATGTATCTGTGAGCTTGAATACATAGAAAATTTTAAAATACTGATTGTTAGTTGAGGTCCAGCAGCCTCCTGCTCAGACTCACTGATTCTGCATATTATACTTGCTTAGAATAGAATTATGAATAAATCAATTCAGGTCTAGCCTTGAAGATGAACTGAAGAGTTTTGTCTCCACAAAGGTGTTTCTCAGACAAAACATTCCAGATGATTAAATCGAGGGGAGCTTATGTTGGCTTTAGAGAAGTTGTAGCTTTACGTATTTTTTTCTACAGAACTTTAACTGGAAACTTTCCAAAGGTATGGGACCAATTGCACATTATCAGAGAGAGCGACTGTACACTATTTCATCGGTTTTGCCAAAGCCATGCTATAGCAGTTTTACAGAAGAATTCCCAGTCTCCTTTGCTAAAGCAGATGAAGTGGGACCATATCTTTTAACAGAATACAGTGTGCAACAGCTTTGTTGTCAGCTGACATTACTGCAACAGGTACAAAGGATTAGGCTTACTTGGAAGTGCAAATTTTATCTATCTTCTTGATATATACTCAGTCTCCTTTCTCTACCTTTTCCTACCTCATTTCAAGCTTAGTAGGCTTTCACTGTTTCATTATTCTTTGGATAAAATACTTCATTTTTCTCTTGAAATCTCTACAGTAAAGTGCAGAATGGGCTAATACTATTCTTAGGCAGTGATCCATCTGATAAATTTGCTGAAGAGAGAACAAAGAAGAATGAAAAAATAAATCTGCCATTTTCATCCTCTAACATTTTAAAAGAATTGCTGGATCTGAAAACAGATACATCTTGTTCTTTCTGTTTAGGAATTATTTCATAAATGTCATCCAGTACACTTTCTGAATTCAAGAGCACTTGGTGTTAAAGATAAATGTGTTGCTGTACAGAAGTAAGTTTCCTATTTTAATTGTTCCTCTATTTTACTCATGTATAACTTGTTACACCTTTAATATATCCAGGAAGAGAGAAATATTTAAAATATTTCATATTTTCTTTTGACCAAATAGATGTTCTGGCTATGTAAGTTTCTGAAATTCAGGAGAGTTTGTTTATATATATGCACCTCTGCATGTATTCAAGATGATTTCTTTGAAATCTAAAATGGATTCCACCAAACTATTTCTGAAGACTTACACTGTGGGGGTCGCTTCAGACATTTTTTGTTTTGAGGGAAGAAATTTCAGCATTACTGAAACAGTCTGCTTGATAACATGTGTGAATGTGTCTGGGTAAGTGTGATAGAGATGATCATTGTAATCTCAGAATAGCTGGGGTTGGAAAAGAACTCCCAGGAAGAGCAGTTCAGCCCAGCTCCTTGAAGTAAAGCTGGCTAGAGCCTAATGTTAGTGTGCAGTAATGTTCTGAATGTGGATGGACACTCCACAGCTTCTCTGTGCAACATTCATTTTGTACTGTAAGGTAGATGAAGTATCAGTCTTCACAGGTACAAAAGAATTTTCCTTTAGTAGTTCAAATGTAGAATGGTCACCAACCTATTTAACATGATTTGCTAAATGGTAGTTAATGTTTTCATCTGGTCACATGGAGCCAATTATATTAGATTTATGCTCTAGTTCTCACATACTCAGTGGATTCAGATGATTTCCAATAAGTGCTTGTTATAAACATTGCCTGTAGTAGACTTTTATGTCACGGGATCCTTTTTTATGGATTGTTGAAGGGCAAAGCTTAAATCAACTGGTTTATACTGATTTGGGCTTCAGACATGGGGTAACAGTGTGAAGCCACAATGTATCAGGTTCAATTTCTTTAATGGTAGCTAGTTCTAGATAAGCTGAAATTACTGGCTGTTGTTTCATTAGTTGTGTTTCTGGCTGAACAGTTTGTTTTATTTGATTATGATGATGATGTCTTTATAAGCAGAAATGTCTACTGTGTGTAGTTTTTGTGTAATCATACATGATTATCTTGTAATTACAAGAGAAAGTAACATAGCTCCCTATGTAAAAAATATCATAAAGCCAAACCTACAAGCACTGCAAAATTATTGTAAATGATTAGAATTTGGTATCATTCCTTCAGAATCAGAATTTTCCTTGAAAACCCAAAGTCAGAATGACTTATCTTTGTCTTCTATCTTTTTATAGAGCCATTTCTACTGAGGAAGTTTCCTTTAAAGTCTGTAATCTATTTCTATCAAAGTGTATACAAGACCAATACCTTGTACAATTACTAAGAAATGCAGACAGTGTCAGCACCTGGGTTGCTGCTGAAATTGTAACGTGTCATACATCTAAGGTTTGTTGTTGTTTTGTTGTGTTATTATGAAATATTTATATGTTAATGTGTATACATATGTATTAATGTTTAATGTATGACTCTCTATGTAGAGAGTCTGCAAGAACTCTTTTGAAATGCGCCTATGAATAGGCAGTTATCAACTTTTTTTGTTGTCATTGTGAGCTTCTGTTTTGGATGCTTTGCAGGTTTTAAAACCTGATAGGAAGTAAGAAGGGGGTTGCCTGAGGAGAAGATGTGAAAGATTTTAACAAAGGCATCAGTGAAAGAAAAGACCAAAACAGTGGTGGAGTTACTACAGTCAACAATTCTGATAGGAGTTTCTGAAAGAGACTACCTCTGTCGTCTTCTCTTTTACTTTTCTTATTTTCAGTCATTTTGTAGATTTATGGTACATTTCAGAAATATGTAATCAGGTTTCTGCCTGGGCAGATACTGTTTTTGTCAAAACCAAACAGTAGTTGAATACTGCGATTAATTGAAATCTCAGAATTGTGTATACTGCTTATATGCCTTCTTTATAGTTTAGCAGAAAGTCATCTGTTCAACTTGATTAGTGTTTTGGCTTCCAAACTGAATAATATCTAAGTAAATGTGTGTCTCTATTTGTACTAGGCAGCTACCAGTTGATTTCTTTCTAACCACTGTGAAAAATCTGAGTCTGCATCTGCTCACATTTATTTATTTTATCTCTCAGAGGTCATACACTAAACCTCTCAATTTCCTTGTTGCTGTTTCTGTTTGATTATTTATTGGGTTTTTAACAAGCTTCCCTATTTTTAATATTTCTCAAACCACATATGAGATAGAAAATTTTAAACAAATGTTTTAAATCCTAGTGGAATGTATTCTAAATATGTTTTTCTAACAGACAATGTGGTACTGATTGGTCCTATGAAGTCAATGTGTTTTGACAGCTTTTAAATGTGTATTACCAGTAACAGGTACTGTATGTAAGCATATTTCAATGGGAAGTATTATGTTAGTCTTCATTTTCCTCCTGGAGTTTACTTTTAGTGACTTTTCAGCTTTGTAAGAGCAATGGAACTGAGAAATTACCAGCAATAAGCCTTGGACTTAGCACCTTCCAAGACTTGCAAGGATACTTCATTCCATGGAATCATTAGGCCTATTTCCAATTCCAAGCTCAGACAATATACCATTAAAGCATATTCCTAGCAAGTGACTGAATTTAATAGCTTCTAAATGCACGTGAGCTGAAAAAAAAAATGGTATATCCTAATTATTTTTTTCCAGATGCAGGTGAGCTTGTTATCAAAATTTCTTCTCATAGCAAAGTCCTGCTATGAACAAAGAAATTTTGCTACTGCGATGCAAATCCTAGCAGGCTTGGAAAATCTTATTGTACGACAGTTGCCAGTAAGTTTGGGACTCTCTGTTGTAACTATTTTTGCCTAAAATAATCTTGTTCAAATTTGGGCATTAATATGGGAAATAAAAATGTGTTTTCTTTTATTATAAGGCCTGGAAAATTTTACCTGCAAAAGTAGCTGAAATAATGGAAGAACTCAAGGCTGTTGAGGTATAGTATAAAGTCTTTAACATAAAATATTAATTTGGGATTGAGGAGACTCAAGTTCTAACTAAAGGAGTACCTCTGCAGGATGAAAGCCAAAATTAATATTTTGAATCACAAAGGAGATTTTAAATTATTGTAGGACTGTTGTGTCTTGGTCTAGGTTTGCATTTTCACCTCAGTTTTTCTCAAAAATGTATCCTTGTGACTAAGAATCAAGAAAGTTTTTTCAAAGCAAACTGTGAAATTAAATACTTTTTCCTGAAGAATTCTACTGGAGTTTTCTGGATGTAGTCTGTACTGAAAAGTTTGAAAATGCAATTTTGGCTGTAAACAGGGATTTATGAAAAAATTGATATGTAGTGCTCAGCATTTGAAGTGGAGAACTTCTTATGAAGACTAGCCTTAAATGTAATACATTACTAATCTGCGTACATCTTCTCAATAGGTCTTTCTAAAAAGTGACAGCTTGTGTTTGATGGAAGGAGAAAGATTCAAAACACTTCCAACAATTCCATCAGCCCATGTTTTAGCTATGCATGTCCAACAACTTGAAACTGGAGGATTCACAATGACAAATGGAGCTCACAAGTGGACTAAACTTAGGTAATTATTATAGCTGTATGTAGAATATTATCTAATGAGACAATGAGAGCTAGCGCATTTCCCATCTAGCAAATTAAATCAGTTCAGTCATTTTGACATCAAACAAAGTGGACAGATACTGTAGAAGTAAATGTTCAATGGCCTTTGTATTTCCTTTAAACTTTTCTTCTTCTGTCAACTGCAAAAGAAACTCATCTTTTTTTTTTTTTTTTTTTTGTCATATTTTCTTTCAAGAAATATTGCAAAAGTTGTGAGCCAAGTTCATGCTTTTCAAGAGAATCCTTATACATTTACACCAGATTACAAGCTGCAATCTTACCTCAGACAAAGAATAACTCGTTTTAAGGATGCAGATATTTCTGCTTTGGCAGCTGACAACTGTGCCAACTTCCATCATATACCAGCAGAAAAACATTCTCGGAAAATCCAGGACACGCTGCGCAGAATGAAGGCAACATTTCAGTAATTATTTAAATTTCGTCTGTTCTATTCCAAGTATAGAGTATAAAACAGGATTAAATTGACTTTACTTCCTGAACCAATTCCCAAGCAAATGCTTAAGTGACTTTAAATATTGTCTCAGTTTGAAATGGGTATATTACTTAATGTGAAATAGTAAAAAAGCTGACCAATTCTGTGATTCTAATGAAGTATGATTCCTTGGCAAGTGGATAAAGGTAAAAGTAAAGAGAGACTAATTTTGTCACTGTCCTTTTGCATAAAAAAATAATTAGCCTACAGGCAAAATATCTGCAAAGTACTGTGGAAGCAAGTTATGCTTGCAGCTTCTGTTGCAAAATTGGCCTAGAATTGTTCAGACTATGTTTCATTAAATGTTGAATATATTTTTATATAAACAAAGTACATTTGTATCCTGTCACCATGTGCATATAATTCAGGGACGCCTCTGCTATCTGTTGCCTGTTGGTGGTTTTCACTTTTATGTTGAGTATTATAAAAACATGTTTGACATAATAACTGGCTATCATTTCATTCGAGCATACTATGAAAGCAGAAGAATACCATGTTGTGATTTTTTTTTTTCTTTTGATTTTACTGTCACTGAACTAACTTGTATCCACATGAAAGTACACATTCATATTTCCACATGAATCTAAATATTACCACTTTGTTGCTTTGCTGCTGCCTCCATGGTGTTGTGAAGAGAGTAAACATGAGTTGCTCTTTTTCTGTGTTTGGTACAAAAATCACTTTGCCAGTTGTATATGTATGTATGTAGGCACATCTTTGCTCCTGAGGTTGCTCTTGTAAATTGCAGTGCTCCAGCAGCATTAAATAGAATATAACTGTATTAACTTTGGATATGCATCTTGTAAAACTTTGGTGCTAACCTATTTATAGAGCTTATGCTTACAGATATCTAAACAGCAATGAAAAGCAGTGCTTTAGCTAAAGTTTGTTGAGCTACCCAGGTTCATGCAAGGTCAAGATCTTAAACCTACAAGTTAATTAAGATTACAAATAATTCTACCAGAGGAAACAATAGTAGTATTGGAAGAGAAGTAGGAATGGGTAAGAAACAGATAAAAGGAGCTCTGTCCTGAAAGTGATTTGCTGAAAATGTGTTTTAAAAAGAAGAAAAGTTAAATTTTGGGAAAAGCAGATGTGAACTAATTGCCCTGGCATGTTCTAATGATGGAGAAAGATGGGAATGTGCACATCTGTGATATTTTGCAGATTGTACTATTGTAGTTGACAAAAATGCATGTATACGTGATAAATTGTAGTTTTTTCAATGCTTAAAAGAAAAGATTCTCCTTTTCTCTTGTCAATGATGGCAATACATACCATCACAGGCCTTCTACTTCTCATCTTTCTTAACTGAACACAAGGTCTGTCTGTACTTTGCGTTAAACTCTTGTTATTTTTTATGCTCATACATTAGCACTAGACTCACACTTGTGCTCTTCTGGTTTAGACACTGGAAAACTCAGCCTTCAACTGGATTTTCTTGCATTTGTTCTACTTTTAAGATGATTTCTTTTGTTACTTATTGTATGTATGTTTAACATGCCATTAATTGTAGCGTTCCTACTTACACTTGAGGAAGAAAAATATGTTTCTATTTTAATAAATTTAAGAAATATTTCTCTAGAAATTGCCAAATGTAAAAACATTTAATCGTTACCTCCTATATTTAAATAATACAGTGATTTAAGAATGTGACAATAACCTTATCAGAAATAAGTTCTCCACCAAAAAATTTAACATTTACTTAAAGCCACGCCTTGCCTTTGAAAGACAGAACAATTTAAGTAGTGTAAGCTTTACTAATGCAAAGAACTCCACAAGGTTGTTCACGTTATCTTAACAAATATATTTTATATATTTGCCATTCAGGCTGTTGAAATTGCTTTTGTGGATTTACTTAGCATTTATATCTTGCACCCACTTTAATTAGGTCCTATGTGTCTCACCATTTTTATCAAAATCTGAAGAAACTACTACATCTAGAAAATATTATTTTTATTCTGTGACAATAACTGGTGCTATACAAGAACTTAAAAGAACTTCTGTATAATGCTTCAGTGTATCATACTTAATGTTACTATACATGTAGAGTATTGAGGTATGGTACTACTTCGGGGTGTTTTCACCAAATAAGTATTTAAGTTTTTGTGTTTAGACACCACCCTACAACTACAACAAGTGTAAATATTTACTGGGGGGGGGGCAAGGGGAAATCTCTTTTGCAAGGAAACCGGTCTTATTTTGTCCATAAACACAGATGTATGCACATCTTATTATGTGACACAGATTTCTCAATAAAGTTATGTCTAGCATCTGATAGTACTGCTTATTTATGACTAATGTGCAGCAGGATTTGGGATAAACTTTTCTATCTTTGGGGGGAATGTTCTTTTAAAAGAAAACACAGAGCATAACATGTGAAAGCAGCAAGTTCTGTTGTATCTAGTTGGCAGAAAACACTGGCATTAGTAACTGTTTTGCATAAATAAGAGGATATGCAGTCTGTGCCTACGCTTCCATTCCAACACCAAATTACAGTGCATGGAAAAATTGAGCTTGTTCTGTCAGACAGAATTACCACCAGCTGTCCTAGTTCCTGTTTTTTACATATCCCTCACTCATCTTGGTTTCTGTGGCATTTGTTTTTCAGACAATGACCTGTGGAGTTTCTTCAATGAAATATTCTCCATGGGAGCCTTTCTAGTTCCTTGTGCTCATTCCTGTGTGTTGGTGCTCTTCAGCGCACCTTTGCAGGTCTCTGTTCCCAGGATCCTTGTTTTTTTTCAGAACTTCTGCAAGAGTGCTGGAAACCTTGTCCTAGTTATACTAGCTGCATTTGAAAGCAGGTTCCAGGATCCAGAGTTCCAACACTTCCAGTAGCCTGTCAAGAAATGTGGATGGATTCTGTTGATTACCAGGAAGTATTCTATAGAAGTCCAGATCAAGAAACTGGAAAATATGTCATGAATCACCATTGATTCATGATTCTGGCAAGTTTCTTTCCTTGAAAAATTTTCAGCCAGCTCTAAACTTTGCTTTTATGGTTTTCTATATTCTTTCTCTGTTGGATTTGTTTCATAAGCGTTACTCAGACACATAACTTCTCAGTAAGTGATTTGCAAATGACTAAAATGTTAAGAAATCTGTTTCTAAATAACAAATGAATAAACTACACTTTGAAGAGAGGGAAGATAACAGTCCTTCAGTGATAGGCATATGGGTTATTTTTTCAGTCCTTGATACTATAGTGGTAGAAAGTCTGTACATAAATGATTTTCCTCTCTCATAGATGCTTAAAAGCAATCCAGTGTGTATTCATCCTTACAACACAAAAATTTGCTGCATTCTGTTTAAAGTTTTTCTTTTTTCTTCTTACTTTCCTTCTTTTTAAGCAAGTGTCTTGATGTCTGTTCAGCGTCTTGATGCAGAGAACTGAAAGGGGCAAAGAGTGTGAAGATAAAGGCCAAAGAAAACAGGTGACTCCTGAGATTAGCGTATAGATTTCCAGACATCAGCACAGTAACAGCTCTCCATGAAGATCAACAGCATGACAAAATGTCATTACAAAGTATTGGAAGGAACAAGAATGCATAGGAAGGAAAGACAACAGTAAAGAATACTGCAAATACTATATACTAAAAAGTAATCCAATATTGCACATAGTTGTTCTAAAATTTACATCTTGTACTGTGTATAAATTAAAAGAGCTAGGTGCCACAGGGTCTATAAGGAATCATGAATCAAAAAGAGAATGTGAGACAATCAGGTTACTATTTCAAATTTTACTGTGATTAATAGAGAGCAAATAGTTGAAAATCTGAACATACAAAGCAGTCAAAAAGAAAGTTACTGTGAGGAAAGATAAGAAACAAAGGAAAGAAGGTGATGAGAGAAGCAGGATAACATCAGTTGATCAGCTGGATTTCAAAAAGCGAATTTCAATATGCTCAAAGATTTGGTACATAAGGTCCTGGGGAAGGGATTCTAAGGCACATAGAAACAAATATTGTTTGTTTCTTAAAAAACAAAAAAAACAAACAAGGGGGGTGTCTGTTCCAAAACAGCCTATATTTTAAATATGGAAACAGCCCATCCTCATGCAAGGAAAAGAGAACCAACAGAGAAGTTTGACTGCATGGGCTCACCGATTATGTGACGGGGAAAGAAAAAGAAAAAAAAAAGGGGGAGTACTGAAAAAGGTAGAAGCAGGAGAAGCAAGAAGGGGTGAATTAGCAAGAAAAATAGAAAAGAATAGCACAGCAGGTTAGTAATAAAACTGTACATACAAAATGCTATTGCCAGCAATAGAAAAGCAAAACAGTAAGGGTGGATTCTTCAGAAATTTTGTTACGTATAGTTCTTTGCTGAGCAGAAGAGGTGGATAACTGTCAGATGGTGGTAAAGCTGTTTGCTGTTTCACAGCCTGCTCTCTCAACAATGCATGCTGTCATCAAAGTTAATCAGGAACTAGGAGTGAGAATGGGAGTCTATTGTGCTAATTTCGATTAAAAAATTGATTAAATCTGTTCTATAGTGAATAAGGAGCAAAATTGAAATAATCTTGGTGGTACTGTACTTTCGATCTAGGGAGAATGTGTGAGTTCCTAGAGAACTAAGAAAGAAAATAGTAATCAAAATTGGGAAATGGAGATAAGAATAAGTGGAGAGGCAAGGTAAAGAGAGTGGCTTGGGGAATTACATTGTCAGCCAGATGAACTTTGATACCAGAAGAGATACTGAAAAATCTACTTGAAATCTCTACAAGCTTAGAGAATAATTTTAAATGCTATCATGTATTTGTCCATAAAGTAATTTTTGAAAAACCTAATGGTCTCATTTGTCAGCATAACTGTCCCAATATGTGGAAAAAAAACACCAGCATACTATATGTTTAAGTCTATAAATCTCTTTAGAACAGATCTATGCGACCTGCTTATGTATTAGGTTGTTAATATCCAGGTGAATGTACTGTTAGCTGGGGACACAACTAATTAGTAATTTCAAGGACTAATTACTACTGCTTGTTAAATTGTGAAGATGAGGGGGATGTAAGAGGGGCAGGGCTATGCATATTAGAATAGGGCCTTGATCCAGTTGTGTCTGGGATTTTGACTAATGATATGGAGGATGGAATGAAAAACATACCCATGCAGAGTATAAGATTAGAACTCAAAATAGTTGTGATAATGATTTAAATTTAAGCTCTAACTCCTATGTTTTAAGGGAAAACTGTGAAAAGAAAAAACAACTGCGGGAACTCAAAAAAAAGAAACTCTTGGGACCACGATGTATCACAAACTGAATATGAATCCATCTGTACAGTTTTCCAAAATGAAGAAAACAAGAAGAAAAAAGGACCAGAAGACCTGAGATGTGAGAGAGCCATATATGACAGAAGGTAATTATTTTGCTCTATTTGGCACTAGCGGACATCGGCAGTAACAGTTTATAATTTAGGCACTGAATTTAGGAAACATACAGGCAAAACAAAAGAGACTGGAGGATAGCAATTAAAATAGTATTTTTAAAAAACATAGATTAAAAGAGTTAGACTCAGAAAAAACTATGTTGAGTAGGACTCAGTGTGTGTGAAATTTTGCTGTAGAAAGTTTCACGTAGAAAGGAAGAGAAGTAGCTTTCTCCATGCTTCATGAAGTTCAAGGCAAGAGGTATTAATTTTGAAGCAGTGTTGATTGTGTTTCAGTTTTTACATTGGAAAATGTCTTGTTGAGCACAGGAATAGGGGATACCTGCCTGTAGAATCCCCTTTCTTGTGGATTTGTGAGAACAGCTCAGATCAAGTTGTGATGAGTGTTCACACACATCCTCTTGTTCTTGTCCTTGAGAATGCAGAGGGACTCAGCAGTGATATTCAGCCCTTTCGGTGTTCTCTGTGAAGTGGATTGGACCAAAATTCAAATGTTTTCTTGCAATCAGGGAACATCTTTCATCAATTTATTGATTTCATCACATCCCAGTCACAAATTTTCAAGGTTCTTATTACTATTTTTGCACTGATATGTAGCAATGAAATAGGTGTGGGCAGAATGTACATCACTTGAACTCGCGCAGGAGATGTTATGGAGGAATGCAGAATTTCCATTATATACTTACATTAATGCAGTGGGAAAGTGTCTTAATTCTAAAAGCAAAAGAGAGGCGAAAGCCCTCCATGCACATCTGTATGTTCAGGGAAAGTGGAAAGCAAATTCTGTCCATCTTCTCTCACTGCCAGGAAAGCCACTGCATCTACTAAACTTCAACTTTTCTCCTTCCCTCGTGCAGCAGTTTCCTGCATGTGAAGTCTTACTACAACCAGGAGATGGCACAAGAGAGCCTTCCAAAGTTTTACTATGTACGCGCCGCGCTGAGAGCAAAGGTGCTGTGAAAAGTGATTGACTTTCCAGGTGGCTACGTAAAATCTGCCCGTTAGAAGCTGGCAGATGTAAAATAGAAGAAGCTTTTTGCATCCCGATTGTAAAGCTATATGTGTAACTGCTCCCTTTAATCCTATATCTCTAAATCTTAAAGTTTCCTTCCTTTGATTTGTGAAGCCTGTCAAAGGAAGTACACTGCTTTGCACTGAATCACATATTGTTAGTGTAGCTAAGCATCTTACCTAACTGTATTCCTGCCCTTCACCACTGTATGCTCACTTTTTCCTTATTATTAAGCTGAGAGGGAATGTCAGGACGTCTGTGCTCCCCTGTTTTGGTGTGCAGTGGAGGCAGAGGGTCAATTGTCCTGTTGCTATAGTTCTGTGTTATTCAGAGTAAGGGTTTTCTTCCTCAGCTAATTGTAACCTTTCCAGAGTATGTGATGTAAGTGATTGGAATAAAGAAACTACGAAGAAACAGTGTAACAGTGAGAAAGATAGAAAAGGGGAAGAAATAATTAGAAATACAAAATGAAGAGCTTTGAAACACATTTTTGAAATAGGTAACATTCTCATTAATATAAAGAAGCTGGCTTCTTTATATGAATAAAGAGTCAGTAAAATGTTTTCACTGCACAGACCTATGCAGCGTTGTAGAATGTAGACCAGGACGGGCACAAAGGGGGACAGATGACCCAGGGTAGCCAGATGTGATGTCTTATTCCCCTGTTGACACTGTCATGCTCAAATGCTAGCTCTAAAGTTAAGGGGGAAAATAGATTAATTATGTGATAGCTGAAAGTGAAAGGTTACTTTCTGAAAGTGATGGTACAGCTGTATTTCTTGAGAAGGAATTCGTAAGAAGCAAAAAGTGAAAATAGTGCATGAAATGTTCCATTATCAGTTTTATATTAAGCAAGCTGTTAAATTTAATTACAGAAGTTACCATCATGGGAACATTTATTCTTCAGCTAATACTGACAGAGAAAAAGCCCTTGATGTAAAACACCTGAAAAAGCCTCTCAGATTTTGACAAGATTTTAAGGTATTTCAGTGTTTTGTTTTTGTGGTCTTGATCAGAGTGTCAGTCCAAGTAACCCGAATAATTGTTAAAACCAGTAGGACTCAGGAATTTATGTATACACATTATTCTGCATAGGTGTATTTTGTATTTCTGTATAATTCATAGTCCTAAAACAACCCAGGTGCCAAAACAGTTAGTGGACCTAACAATTAATTCCCATCTATTCTGGGAGACAAGATCATTTCTAGAGTCCCTTTTCATGCTATTTTTTTTTTTTTAGTAGTAGTTCAAAAATTATCCTTGCTAGGCTATGAAGAATTAAACCAAGTCCAAACTTTTGAGCAGTTTTGTCTGAGAATTGTCCACAGAGAAGTCTCTCAGTTACAGTACGACAGCAGTGACCACTGAAGAAGGATTTGCATGCCTGAAACTTGGCTGCTTTTCATCTCTAATGGTGGTTTGTTTTTTTTTTTGTTTTTTTTTTGTTTTTTGTAGTTAGAAATAATAATAACGATAAATTTGCTGCTGGTAACCCTGCCTCTGTAGCAACAGCAGAGTGTGTTTAAATATAGTTCTAATTTGTAACAATTTTGAATTCTTCTTTAATCTGGCTAAATTGGGTAAGAGCTTACTAAACCGGTCCAGGTAAGTGTTTTCTTCCTGCAGAACTTGTATTTTTTGAAAGATTTCACTGGCTGTTCAGATGCTGGTAGCAGCCTTATGGTAAGGGGTCGTAAGAGCTCCCAGCATTTTGAGCACTGTATTGATTTATATCAGTTCCAAGCACAAAGAAAAATTTAATTTTTGTCTATGCCTTGTCACATTGTTTATTCCAGGCTCTCCTGGTATTTCTGCACGTATTGTCTTTTCATTCCTCATGGAAAAAATAGTTTTTCTTCTGTCAGGGAGGAAAGAATTGATGATAAAAAGGTTGCTTAAAGGCCACTTGTAATGCTTTTACATCCTAAAGAGTGATTACTCAGAAATAGCAATGGTTGGATGAACATGCCAGGACTAAGACCACATACGTGGCACAGCAGCTGCCAGCCGCCCTTACTTCACTGGGCATCTCTCAGAAGGAATTATGCGTGCCCATAGATGGACATGCAGATGAATCCAGCATGTCCTTAGTTGCCTTTTTACTGTTTCATTGCACCACCACTACACTACTCCCAACGACCATGTGCTCCCTCTACTCCAGTCTCACAGCACTCTCTGTTGTAACAAGAAAGAATAACCTACTCTTAGAAAATAGTTCCTTTGGTCTTCTGCAGCAAGGCGAAATGCTGGCAGCCTTCTCCAGTACCTCTTCTGAAGGTGCTTGGAAGTTACTTTCCCTTCAGTTCTTTCAAAGCTTCAGCGGGAAGTAGGTGTCTCAGAGCACAGTCCTTCAGGTTATTCATCTGGCTTAGTAGGGAATTGGCCTTTGTATTGGAAGATATAGAAAAGCAATTAGTGCTCAAAGGCTGGGCTGCTAAACCAAAATATCTGCTATCAGCTGCATAGTAGGCATCCAGGTAGGACTGCCTTGCTGTGCAGAACCTCCTTAGCCTGAGACCAGTGTCATGTAAACACATTTCTAAAGGGCTGCCTGTGTAAGCACTGTTATCTTGGTCCCATTCTGTACCAGCCACACCACTTACAAAGTGGTTACAAAGCCATAACTTGGCCACTTCGACTTCAGTGCCTGCTTGCAAAAAATACAGTGGTCTGTGTCAAGTGACAAATCTCAACTCACTGTAGTTTCCCTGAATGCTAAAATGCTTCCTCCTACATCAACTCCCACCGGATGGCTCTGCCTGGGCTGGCTTTTGTCATTACTATCCTCAGTCTCCTTTGGCCTTCGGGAGCTGCTGTCATTTATTTTCATGAAGGTCCTGAGTCCACAGAGAGAGCAACTGTGTTTTGTACAAACAACTGCAAAACTTACTGTCATTTAGTTTGCCAAGCAGATCTTAAGACTTTTGCTAGTGGCAGCAGTGTCTGTGTCTGAGCTCTTCGTCTCTCAGTCTTTGTAGCAGCAAAGTGAAGGGGCAATCTCTTCCTGCTTATCTCTAACTGCAAAAGCCCAGGGACATCAGTGTAAGCAGGTTTTTGACCCATTGGCAATATCACCTGATTCTAAACACAGTATTTCTGAATCACACTTTTGCATGAGGTTTTCAAACAAATGCCTGATGAATAATGCATAGGAATAGAAAGAGCTTAAGAAATGTAGATAAAATTAAACTAGCAGCTGTTAAATATTGTAGAAATCGTTACATTCAGAAGTCATCTGCCATCTATCAAGGATGCTTATACAATTTATGTATAATGGAAATGACATTTGGTTTAACCTTGTCACAGTATAATCAGTTTGTGTCTCTGAGCGCTTAACAATTTACACCATCTTTTGGCTGTGACATTCGCCTCAGTAAAACGCATTTAATGAACCAGCAGTGTGTAAAGATGTAGTTTGTAGCTCAGATGGTGAAAATGTTTTCAAATTTGTAAAGAAATGATGTGACAGATGCACCAGCGTATGCTAAAACCTGAGATTTCTATTTTATAGAACACCATGTATCACATATTCTTTTTCCAATCCAACAGCTTGCCAATGCCTTTATTATTGACAGAACATAAAGCTGGTGAAATCCTACAGATAGATTTTTATGTATTTTTATACTTATAAACATAAATATGTATTTATTATATGTATATATTCAGCATATATTGTATCATACCATGTATGATTTGTACTTATATGCATATATATAATACTACGTAGGGGTAAGGGATGAAAATAACCTGGGCACAAGGGACTTACATATTTCCTTCGGGTGGGATTTAATGATGGCTAGATCTAACAACCATATTCTGAGGGAACAAGAGGTTGAAGTGTAGATTTTAGGAATCATAGATGAAGATGGTTTGAGTAAAGCTTACTGTATTGATACAAGTAAAAAAAAAAAAAAAAGGAAGAAAAGATATGAATTTATACTACTAAATTTGAAAACATTGAACTATTTAGATGCAAACTGAATAAGTAGGAGGGGTTCAGTCTTTGATCCTGTACCTCACTGACAGCCAAGGAAATAGAGCCTGGGAATAAATTACATTAACTATGACCAGAGAAGCGAATGCTGAGTCCAAGCAGGACTGGCAGAATAACAGAGCAAGAAATCAAATAGACAGCAAAGCACTGATTTTGTGTACAGGTGGCAGTGGATGGGTTTAAGTCAGAAATCTGCAACACTGATGGGCAGATCAAACCTGCAGTCACAATTTCTGCAGATGAGCTGATACCAGACAAGAGTGGGACAGGCATCCTTAAGGCACCAGAAATCTTTTGTCAGTGTACTGCTGAGGCATTACTGCAACAGCCAAGTGTTCCTGATGTGCACAAAACCCAACATAGATGGGAACACTTCTGAATAGCATACATAAGGTGGTAAGGGGGAAGATGTGGAGAGTGAGATAGCAAAGAACTCTGTGGGACCTGTACAGCTGGAAAGATTGGGTAAGGAAAATATGGCATGAATTCTGTATCTGAAATAGAGCAAATTCTAAGGAATAATTATCTTTTTCTGATTCTTTAGTTCAGAAAACTGCTTTATATAAGCAGCCAGGAGCCGGCCTGTACAACCCAACAGCCTTGGCACTTCTTTCTGGTTCACAACTTTTTCCTTCAGCCCCCCCTCTCTGGTGTCTATGCTGCGATGCTACAGCCCCAGCAGTACGCAATTCCTGCCTCAAGCTGTCTGGGGAGCACAGTGCTCAGGCCAGAGAAGAGGCTCAGAAGATCTGCTTAGGCAGAGGCTTGTCTGCTTGAAATGAAAAAAAGCTGTCTCTCGAAGACCCGCCGAGCCCGGGGGAGAGGGTCCTTTCGCACTCCCCCAGGGTGCATTCCCCAGTGCCATTTGAGGCCGCTCAGCACCATAAATGCCATTTGCATCGGGATAGGTTGCAACAGGAGCTGTAAATCACTGACGGGGGAGCGAACACCTCCAGGGGCAGACACTGCGGAGCCGGGCCTCCTCGAGCTGTGGCAATGTGTGAACGGTATCTTTTGTTGAGGGGGGGGACTGATGGCAATTAGATGATACTTATCTGGCTCTTTGATGTGTATTTATACAAACAACGTTTTCCTCCGGGACTTGAGGTATAAAGGAGTCGTGCTTCCTCACACTCTCCTTCTCGGCAGCTCCAAAACGCAGCAGGATGACCAAGGCCCCTTTCTCTGTGGAGTGGCTGTCCCAGAGCAGCCAGGCCCCCAAAAGTCCCACCCAGGGCACCCCGCACCGATCATCGCCCTCGGCCGCCGTCCGCCGTCTCGCCTCGAGCTCCAGACCCGGACTGAGCGAACGGAGCAAGGAGAAAGGCGCCGGGAAAGGCAGGGAGCCTTCGGCAACACCCCCCGCTGCAGGTAATCGCGGCCACCGGCTCACTCTGGGGTGGGAGGGCTGCATGAACTGTGAGCCTCTCCCTGGGGCCAGGGAAGGGATTGAGGCGGACGGGTATCCCTCGGGCCTGCCTGACGCTTTTTTCTTCCGTCTCCAGGTGCAGTGGGGCAACCGCAAGAGGAGCGGGGCCGCGAGTGCTCGTGCCCCGAGGAGCCGAGGGGCGGCCGGCGGCTGCGCACGGCGTTCAGCGCCGAGCAGATCAGCACCCTGGAAAGCTCCTTTCAGAGGCACCGCTACCTGGGCGCCGCCGAGCGCCGCAAGCTGGCGGGCAGGATGCGGCTCTCCGAGGTGCAGGTGAGCGCGGTGCGAGGAGCCGGGATGGACGGTGGGGTGGGAGGTGGCTGATGGTTTAGGAGCGGATCTCAATTCTTGCCCCGCTCCCTTTTCCTGCAGATCAAGACCTGGTTTCAGAACCGCCGAATGAAGCTCAAGAGGCAACTGCAAGAGTTGAGACCGGAGCCTTTCTGTACTCCAGCGCTCCCTTTCAGACCTCAGGTGTCCCTACCAGTCACCTACATGGCCCGGCCGCCGCCTCTACCCGGGCATGAGGCTGCCCCGGGGGGCTTTGCCTTGGCGGCGTTGCCAGCACCTGCCCTGGACATCAGCAGTGCCTGCAGAGCACAGCCTGTGGGTTTCTGGGCAGCACCCTGCTTTGTAGGATACAGGGATCCCAGGGCTTTCTTGCTGAGTGTCTGACCCGCTGGTATGGACTGTGACCAAGGAGAATTTGCACTAATATCTAATAACTATATCTGGGCTGCCCCTGCCTGCATCTGCCTGCTGGAGTTCTGGTGCAGCTCTGAGCAAGATACTGATCGACAATCCAGATCATGGACTTCAGGCCAAGCTGCCCAGCAAGTTCAAACATAGTGGGGTAAATGGTAGCATAAGTGGAATCACCTAACAAACCTTAACATTTTTTCAGCTTTCATCTGAATTGGTCACAAGGACTGCGGAACTATTTATCCTGCCCTGAAAGAGCTCCTCCCCATTGAATGAAGCACAGTCCTTATTCTCTAGTTCTGTCCTGGCCCTAGTAGAGAAAGAATAATCTTGTGTTGTACCTTGCAATTTACTGAGGATACATACAAAAAAGCATTAACTTCCCGCATTCCCTTAAATGGCTGTCCAATTTCTCAGCTGCTTCCACTATGGCACTTCAGGAGGGGGCTGTGCTTTTAACAAGACATATAGATATATCAGGAATTAGTTACCAGTATTTATGACTGGGCCTACAACGACAGCAGAATTTGTAATGAAGACATTGAAATAGCATATAGACTATGATTTTTAGGGTACAAAAAATGGTTTTCTATAAATATATGAAAATACCTTACCACAACTTCATGGGAGGCCTCAGTGGACTAACAAGGGCCTACTGCATAAAACAGATCTTGGAAAGATCTTGAATCTTGGGATCTGGCCTTGCAATTTGCTAGTGTCTCAGCATCTTGCATGTGCCTAATGGGGTTTGAGGGTAATTGTCAAAAGAAATGCAACGTTTCAAAGCTATTTTTCTCTAAATGGCAGTGAAGTTTGTTACCATTGTGCTGTGCACTTTTTGTTTGAGTAATGCTCATGACTGGATAATGTCTGAAGATTTTATTAAAATAAAATTTTAGATTTCAGGCTAAAGAAAGCGTTATGAAAAATGATCCTTGATTGATGTAAGTTGTTGTAAATCTTTCAAAGCTGATTGTGAGCTAACATGAAAAGAGAAATAAACATTTCCATCACTTCAGAGCCGGTCTCTTCAGTTATTAGAAGATTTCCAGTGCACTTGACCATTATCATGAATGGTCTGAAGGTTTGGTGCTAGTCATTCTTGAACACAAATATTCCATTTTTAGACAGAAATCACTCTGTCATACATCCACCTGGTTCAAAATAACTTGTATGTGCCTCCAAAGGCCACAGCCCTTGATTTTTCTAAGTAGTTCCCATATTTGGAAGTCTACTTAGTATTTTAGTCCATGCTGCATTTGTTTAGTCTTTTGAGGTTACTATTTGCTTACAGATACGCTGTTAACATGGCTCTAATTCAAGGGTTTCAGAAAAGCAATAAGGATTTTAGGTGCTATTGATCTTCCTGAGGCTTTTTTAGGAAGATATTACAGTTTAAGGAATTTTGTTAAGAGGAGATAAAAAAAAATAAAAATAAAAAAATCTAACTGAATGTTTATTTTTCGAATTCAAATATTATTAAATGACTGTATTGATTTGAAGGAAAAAAAAAATGGAAGGGAGAGAAATCTGAAATTCTATTGCTCTATCTCAAAAATCACTGGGAAACTGAGATGTCTCCAAAACATTCTTCAATTGAGCAGAGACATTTTTGAGATAGCGCTACACTCAAGATCGATAAGTATACAAGTTATCTGGAAAAAACTAAAGAGAGTCAAACTGACTATCCCATTTTTAAAGGGACAAATGTGGAGGGGTTAAGTGGTCTTTTAATCATGTTCAGCACAGGAGGAATCCAGACGGTTTGCTCACTCAGAATGCCATCAGAACAGCTCCTGGTGCTGTCTTAGGGCCAGGCCAGAGGCACACAACCCTCGGGGCAGCAGGCTGGGGCTGCTGCAATGCCGGGGAAGAGCCTGGCCCCAACCAAATGGGACCGGGGGGGGGGGGGGGGGGGCGAGGGAGATGAAAGGTCTTAAGGGAGAGAGAACAGTATGCTCCTACCCACAGAGGGGAGGCAATTCCTGAGCGTTGGGATTGGCTGGGGGTAGAGGGTGATGGGGATAGAGGGTGATGGGGGTGGGATGAGATTTAATATGAGACCATGAAAACCTGGCCTAACTGCACCCTTCCACACCCAAGCATGGCTCTTCGGGGTAACTTTCCCCTCTGTGCAAAGGCTTAGAAGAGTCCAGAGGCAAGCAAAATGTGCGGTGCTGCAATTTAATCCTACTGAGTCTGTAGAGGCAAACAGGGATGTGGAGCAGCCTCCGAGTAGAGGATGCTTAAGGAGTTAATGGACTTGAGTCCTGCAGGTACCCAGGCGGGTCCTATTAGGCTTTCTGCTAGGAAGGGTAACCTGAATGTATGAGCTGCAGAACCTTTTTCTCTTCTTTCTCTAGAAGTTAACATTCCAGTGATCTTAAAATACTACAATGGGCCTCTATGCTGACAGCCTCTGGCTGAAGGCAGAAAAAAAAAAAAAAAAAAAGGAACTGGGCAGAGCGCTCCAGCCCGGGCGGTGCATGGGCCGCTCGCCCCGGGGCCGGTGGCACTCGCGGGCACAGCAGGGAACCCACATTGCTCCACCAGAGCGAGCTCCATTTCAACACCCCTTTTGTGTCTTTAATCACATCACAGCCACCTTCCGGGCAGGAATGATGCCGGCGGGACAAAGCGCAGCGTGCGAGCCCCCCGCAAATGGCAGGGCCGGGTGGCTGAGTTGGGGAGGAACATTTTGGAGCTGGCGGCTCTCGAGGAAGGGGCTGTATAACCTGAAAACGGGACTCCCTGGGGAGGAAAAAGGGGTGGGAGGGTAGAAAGCTGACTTCAAAGCCTTTCTTCCCGCAGTGTGTGCGCAACCTGATTGAATTAGCGCCGCGGTAATGGCAGGGAGCCGGCTGCAGCCCGTGCGTTAACGCCTGTCCCAATTTGGCGAGAGCAACCAACAGGGCAACGGCTGGGAATAGGGCCGGCTGCCCCCCCCCGCAGCGCCCAGACACCGTGGAGCCACAGGCGGCACCTGTTAACGAACCAGGTGAAGTGATTCGGAGTTGTGTGCTAATCAGGAGGGATCTCGCACCGCCAGGCCATTATGTCTAATTGCAGCCCATTATCTCTTTCTTTGATACGTAATTAGATGCCAATTAACTTGATAAATCCAACCGAAACGAGGGGGGAGAGAAAGAGGAGAAATCTTTTAGTCTCAGTTCGGTTTTTTTGAAAGGTTTTCCCTCTTACCTTTTATAACTGTTCACTAAGTTTTTAAGCTCCGACCTAATGTTGTATTGTAAAGGCGTTTGGTGGGGAACTGATCCCGGCAGCGGATTGGAATTCGGGAGGTGAGGTGTTTAAGTTCCCATTTCAGCTCTCAGTTACTCTTCCTGGGCAATCGCGAACAGCTGCGGAGGTGTCACCGATCCCTGGGCAGCGCGGAGTGGCGTGCGTGGGAACTGGGTTCCTGCTCCGATTTGCACTGGCTCGCACCGAGGCTATCTCGGCGCTTTGTCCCTCCGTTGAGCAAAGAGCTGAATGGGAATTCCGTGATAAATCGCTTTTAATGCAAAGCGCGCGTTTGGTCCCACAGTGCTGAATGGGAATAGCTGCAGCGTGTGAGCCGGGAGGGCGCAGCGCTCCGGGTGAGTCAGAACATTTGTTATTTATGGTGTGTCAGCCCGCATTGTTCCCGTGGGCAAAGGAGAGCCTGGTGATGGCCCTGTTAGTGTTCACGGCTACTTCAAACAGAAAGCATCCATTCCGAAACAATCGATCTCGTTGATGCCTAATTGGCTGTCTAATAGCACTTATCAGGACATCAAACGGCGTGCTGGATAACCTAGTTAGCATTTCCAAAGGGGAGCAGTGAAGGATACAAACAGTGATCAGCGGTCTCACCGCCCCCCGAGCCCTGAGCCCCGCCGAGCGCTGGTGGCCGCGTCCCTTCCCGTAAGAGGCTGGAAGGGCTCCCTCTGCCTCGGGCTTTCACCTATGGAGTTGGCCAGTTAAGCTAGAAATTATTTTGCTTGAGATGGATTTTTTTTTTTTTTTCCTGATTTCTGGCCATAGTTTCTTATGCTGTTGCGCAAAAGTAGGGGATGGAGTATATATGTTAATAGACTTGGCGCACTAGCGCTATTCTTGGAGAATGCAAGTGCTTCAGCTTCTAGTGGCAGCTCCGGGGAGAACAGGGAGAGGCCTTTCAGTATCTAAAGGCCAACTACATGGAATAAAGGGACAAACTCTAGCGAGATCAGCTGTGATGGGATTAAGGAGAATAGTATAAAAGTAAAAAAGGGGAGATTTATATTGGATATAAGAAATTTTCCACATTAAGAATGGTGAGGCATCAGCACAGGTTGCTCAGAGAGGTGGTGGGTGTCCCATCCATCAAAACACCCAAGATCAGGCTGGATGGGGGCTCTGAGCACCTGATAGAGCTGTAGGTGTCCCTGCTCATTGCAGGGCAGTTGGACCAGGTGGCTTTTAAGGGTCCATTCCAACTCAAATGATTCTGTGAATCTAGTGTAGTGTGAGCCTCTAGAACCTGGTACAGGGGAAGTGCCAGTAACATTTTTTTGATAGCAGATAGAACTCCAGTGATACAAAATCTAAAGTGATACATAAAAATGGATCAGGAAAGAAACAAAGTCTCCTTTAAGAGCCTTATTTCTGTAGGAGGTGAGGAGGGGATTTCACTCTGCCCTCCCAGGATCATCAAAGTTCCCAAGTTTCTCAAGTCGGCACCTCTTCCTGGTGGGAGCTGCAGCAGCCCCATGACACCTCCTACCCATTTCCCATCTGTTCCGAGGTTTTGTGGTCTACAGATGTGGCTACCACCTCCCCCGGGGTGGGGGCGGGGAATCCTAAGGAGTTAAACATTTAACTTAATAGACAATTCTAATTAAATAATAAAGAAAAGGTCGTGGATTTCACAAACTTTTAGAAAATAGTGGGACAAGTCAACTGCTTCCCTTCCCTACACCCCCAAATGACATAAGGTGACATAAGATCTGTTCATGTATGGCACTGATCCAAGTCTCGTGCGTGGCTTAGTTCTGACAGTAGGGATGAAGAGTCTCTCCCCAATAGCTGTACATTGTTTTGTGCCCATGGGGTAATTCTGGGTATGGGGGCTCTTGGGTTTGATATAAGTTTTGTCCTGCTGGAGAAGCACTGGAGATACCCCTTCCCTTGGGGGAGAACACTGCTTACAGGTGTGTGCTTGACTCAGTATCTGCTGAATACCAGCAGTTTCTGGGTGTCATAGCATTTGGTCTAGGTGAGGCAGTTGGGCTCTGCAGTTACTTTGCAATGAAGTTCTATGCATAACCTGTGGGATGAAACCTGAGCTCTTCAGATGGGATTTGTTCAGGCATGGAGTTATTCATACTCATGGCTGCTCTGAAATAAGATAGAAATGGTGAGAAAAATGGTGCATTTTTTCCTTTAAAAAGAGGGTTCATGCACAGTTGTACAGGAATAGCTATTAAATCTGGAAGTGATCAAAATTGATGTGCAAATTCTGAGCTTTTTTGGACGACTTGGTGCCTTGGAACTGCGAGGTTTAAGGAGCTGCTAGTTTGGTGGCCCTTTTGAGTGTGTTTCCAAGACAGGGAGGGAGCCTAGTCTCCAGCTCAGTGCACAGCTGCTTGTGCACCTGCATGGACTTAAGCCAAAGCCAAAATGACAGTTTGGATTCAGTGGTAACTGAACTTCCATTAACAGCTGTGCCCAGCACCCCATAAAGGACAATGTAATCTCACTGCCTGTGCAAGAACAGCCTCTCCCAGCCCTGCTTTAGGGAATGGTGTTGGAAGAGAAGCTCCGGGGCTGGATGGGCTGTGCAAGGTGTTTGCATTGCTCCTGTTCCTGTGTTGTATAGCTTCCCCGGGGTCGGGGTTAGGGTGAGGCAGTGGGGCTGGAGGAATCAGTAACGCAATGCACTCATCCTAGTGTCCATGGAGTTACGGGAATGCTTGGAAGGATGAAAAAGGGCAGCATGAATATGGTTTTCTCTGCAACACGGGGTGTTCCGGGGGAAGACATCTGGGCTCTGTGCGTTGCTCTTTTTGTACAAAGTCACAAGCCCCTTCCCCATTCCAGCCCGGGTCCCAGCTTTGCTGGGGTGGGACGCGGGGGGGATACCTTCGCGGTGCCCTCCTCGCGTTACAAAGGCATCTCCCTCCCCGGGAAGCGCCGTGTGGGTTGGGGACCGTTCGGGGTTGATGAGGTGCGAGCGCTGCTCACTTCGTGCTTTGATCGCTCGGGTCCAAAGACCCTTCCAAAGGAGGTCAGGGATGCTTTCTGGCTAGACAGGTGGCGCCAAGTTCAAGCTGAGAGAGCCCGCGGCACCACCGAGCCCCAGCCCGGGTGAGAGCTCAGCCTAGGGGATAGGTGTTTGAGATCAGCGGCCTCCAACCGCTTTTCCCAGGGTCCGCTCTGCCGGTGACGCGCCAGGCGGCGGAGCTGGCAGCCGGGAATTGCTCACCCCGCAGCCTTAAGGCGGGCCGGGCGCTCTCAGTGTTGGGGTATCGCGGCCAGAGAGGAAGCGGGTAAAAATCCCGCCGGTCGTGGCAATATCGGTATCTTTAAAAGCCTCTCCGCGGGGCTGGGCCTGCCCGTGCCCTGCCCTCCGGGGGATAGGGGCAGGTTTGCACTTCAAGAGGGTTTCCCCGGCCCCGCAGACACGCTGGAGCCGGGGCCTTGTAGACATTTGCCAGACGTGTGAACTTTCTTCTTCGCTGGCAGCTGTTATCTCTGCTCGATTCCCACTTTGATGTGGCTTCGCACTTGCAAACTAGCCCGTTCGGGACTGGAGCGCCTGTATAAGAGCTGATCGAAGCCGACAGCCCCAGCCCCTCACCGCCATGAGCCAGGCCGACTTTCCCCTGGCAGAGCACAAATCCGACGGGATGCGGCCCCACATCTGCTGCGTCCCCCCTCCCCGCGCCCCCACCTCGCAGGGCAGCGGCCGCAATTCCCTCCTGGCCAGGGCCGAGCCCCGACGGGGGAGTCCGCGACCGGAACAGCCCTTGGACTGCGAGCCCGGTGCGGAGCGGCGGAGTGGGACCTGTCCCCAGGCGCCCAGCGAGCGCTACCTGTCGGAGTCAGGTAGGTGAGAAGGGTGGGAGGAGAAAAAAGGCGGGTGTGGGTCGGGACCTCAACTCGTGTCGGCGCAACGGAGGCGGACCATGGATGGGGGAAAAGGCTTCACCGCCGCCCCTTCCATCCCTTCGGCAGCCCCTGACGGCGGATGGCTGAGCGCCGACGAGTCCTCGGGCTACGAGAGCGAGAGCGCCGGCGGGGAGCGCTCGGAAGCGGAGGCGCCGTGCGGGAGCCGCGGGCGTCAGCGGCGGGCGCGGACCGCCTTCAGCTCGGAGCAGGTGTGCCGGCTGGAGAAGACATTCCAGCACCAGAAGTACCTGGGAGCCTCGGAGCGGAGGAAGCTGGCGGCCGCCCTGCAGCTCTCCGAGGTCCAGGTGAGTGCCGGCCATCTCGCATGGCTGCGCTGAGACGTTCTAGCGGCCTTTGGCTGAGTTCCACTGCTTAATACCTAACAACTTAACTAGCCAGGCCTCGATATACATCGAGTTGTGTCTATCTTGCAAGGGTTATAGACGTTCTTAGCGCCCTAAAGTGATTCATCCATAACCCTTCTGCACTCTGATCCTCTGTGCTTGGTTAGCTCTGGCATCAGCCCAACACAGGCAATTAAAGCAAAGTGAGCACGGAAAGGTCCGGTGTACTGCCGTTGCTTGCACCTTGCACTTGTAAGCAAAGTACTGAGCTGTTACTTCCTCGCCTACCATCCCTCCTATTTCTTAGATCAAGACGTGGTTTCAGAACAGGAGGATGAAACTGAAGAGGGAAATCCAGGACCAACAGCACCTCGTATCTCCTGCTCCACTCTACAGCTTCCCCCCGGAAACCACCCCTCCAGCCCTCCTTTCCGATGAAGGCTTTCCGTTGTCTTTCCACTATCCCTTTGCTCCACAGCATCAGAGACTCCTGCCTCTCCCCCCGGTGTCTGCGATGCAGCTCAGCTTCTCCTTCCCCAGATACGATGCTTTTCAAAGCACCTACTGCTTCATGGCAAGCGAGCTGCCATACTACCATCAACACTTGCTTCCTCCTCATCCTTCTTTCCATTCAGTAATTCAGAATAAAATGGACAATAAATGCCATCCTCTGTACACCTGATAGTGAAAACAAAACATGGTAGACAAACAGGAAAAATTGATGAGTATGATGTATTAGTATAGTGAGAGAAATGTATTATTTTCCATTTAGATGAATTTTTTGTCTGATTTGTAATCTTACATGTTTACCTATCTAAATTAATTGTAAAGAGTAATATTTATTAATATTTGTACTAATTAGCATTAAAATTGGATGTGGTGCCTCTTGGTCTTCTTTATGCCTCACCTTTTTGAAAAGCTTTATTTTTTTTTCCCCAAATACTTCTATCTTCTTTCTTTGATATGTATTGTGCTGAAGATACCTTAAGCACAGCTGAAAGGCAAAATTATTCTATAGCTATGATACACTTACAGTTTTGTGCCTACAGCTTTCATTTTGTGCTTGCAGCAGCTGAAAGGGAACTGAAGGAAGAAAAGCCAAAGCAAAAATTTGCATTTGCAAGATTTCCCACGGTGTAGAACAAAATTAAGTTTAGCTTGGACTGGAAATTGCACACCTTCGGTTTTCACATGTATATAAATTGACAGATGTTACCTGTGCACAGTGTGCAAAGGTTTCACTTGTGAACTGCTCTTTCAATAATGGGGAAAAATTAAAAAATTGTGTGCATATTACCTGGCTTTCCTGCAGTCACATTGAGAGGGATTCTGTATTTTGTTATGTTTGAGAGCCTGAGCCTTGCCAGCTGTATCATACCATGTTTGAGGCACAGCAAAGGAGGAAGATGAAGGTGTTTTTCTTCTGTATATTAATTGATGTATTGCTTTGCACTTCTAGTCTCTTTTCCATCTGAGAGCTCCAACCGTGTTAATCACAGATGCTTGTGCAGCTGATTCATTTTTTTAACTGTGATTAAATAGTTCAAATGTTCAGAGTTCTGAAGTTTTACAATTATCAAATCCAGTATCTTGAAAAAGATTTAAGAGCATAATTAGAGTTCTGTTAATAGTTGTATTGTCTAAATGAGATTTTAATCCGCAAATTTGGCCTTTGATTCCCCACTGAATGCTCATGGTAATTGCATATTTTGAAATACTCCTTAGGTAAATTGATGCTTTTAGGACAAGCAGCATTTGAAGGGAGCAGCTTTAGTTTTTTTGCTCTAATGATCCTGAAACTTTTCTTTTCCCTTTCCCATTAAGAAAAGGTGGTCGTTCTCAGGAGCTTGGTTTTTCCATGGAGGGAAAGGATTAATTAGCACTTTTCTTTTAGAACTTAATGAAGCTTATTCAGTTCTTCTAAGTGCATTAAAAACTAGATTGATTGCTGCAATGTAGTCTTAATTTTCCCCCTGTTGCCCTGCACCCCAAGGGCTTCGAGTTTCAGTGTAACAATCTGAGGGGGCACCTCACTTTTGAAATGATATCTAAACCTGATGCTGTCTTAACACTAAGAGGTGCAAGGCTGGCATTGAACTTCGTGGTCAGCAGGGGAAGCAGTGTCTGGAATTTACAGGGTAACTGGTCCTAAGTTGCCATGCTGCGTTTTCTCTGGGTTGTACAGCCTGTGTGCACAGTGGCAGATTAATGCACTTTCTGTCCATTCAGCTCCCGGACCCCATCTCAGAGCAGAGTCCTGGTGGGGCTGGGAGCAAAAAGGTGTGGGTGCGTTGGGAGAGGGATCTCCTCTGAGTGACAAAGATGGGTTGCTCCCCTTCCGCCCTGTAAGGTATGGATGCTTCTTTACAGCATGGTTGGTGATTAGGATTTGGGGTATTACACCAGAGAAAACAATCTGAACAGAAGGTAGGACTGTGGGTGGAAGTTTATCTCCTATTCCTCACTGTCCCTTGTTGTCTGCCAAGAACTGTACATTCAGCTTTGCTCTCCTCAACCCCAAAACACAAGTGGGGTAGTGAAGAACAGCAGCGTTGTACAATGGGGTTGTAGGCCATGTTTATCAACTCCTTTTTTATTCATAACTTCTACCTCAAAAAGAGATATTCTATTGTTATTTTCATTGGACAGTACAAAGTTATTTAGCTTTCAGCTAGCAATCAGGTTAGGATGGTCAGGGGCAAGAGAGATAAAATCACACCTACTGGTGTAGCTCCACACTGATACAGGGAGTGCTTCTCCCTACTCCCTTCCTGTAGGCTTGAATCTGCTATTCTCTATAATAGGAGGATTTTAAGGAGCAGTCCCAAATGTACCTGATGCAAGCCTAATGCTGCACTGCAGCTTGAAGTTACTGAATCTGCCAAGTTCAGCTGAAGCTGTAGATGTAATAACTGATATTTCATGTTTTCAGTGGTGCATTAGAACAAAACTTATGAACAACTGGAGTGTTTTCAACAGTAGATTTAAATTACAATCACATTTTGCACTAGCATAAAAAATACGATTGACAATTAATCCCCTAGCTTCCTCTTTTAAAATGCAGCTAAGTAAAGAGGAGGTGACTTTAGGGACTGTGCAAAATAGACAGATGAAATACAATATGAGGCAATTTGTGTTTGGCCACAGGGTTGACACCTATTGTATCACTTTTGTTTTAACTTGTTTGATGTCATTGACAAGCCTTTTCTTAAAAGTCCCTTGTCATGAACAGCTATCACTGTGTCCTCCATATAGTTCATCATGTAGCTACTGCATACATATAATAAACACTCCCTTTTCTCTGTGAAGAACCGCATGTGATTATAGGCTGTTTTCTGAGAACAAACTCTGGGAAAAGTGTTTCAGTACAAAGAACCGAAGGCTGTACAAGTTTCAGATCTTCCACTTCCACTCTCAGTATTATACCTCGAGGCCGTTGTTTCTTTTTAACATTAGGGGAAAAAATATGAAAAAAAAAGTCACACATATTTAATATAAATTATTACTCTTTAGATATTTGGCAGCTTACAGATAATCTTTGGCATTGTTAACAAGGTAGGTAGGGCTGGAATCTCAGTCCTTTGTGGTCGTTGGTTAAAGTCACAGCTGGGATCACAGCGGAGTATGCAGGCAGTGCTGGGCCGGGGGGAAGCAGCAAAGCTGTGCCTGGCAAAGCTGCCTGTGAGAGCTGTGCTGGAACAGGGGGCGCCAGCAGGGACGGGCTGAGCCCTGCTGGGTGCAGGGGAGCGCTCAGGGTAGAGGAAACACTGATATCCAACCCATGAGGACAGCTGGGTGTCACCGTATCCGGGTACTGGTGATAGGGCAGGAACAGGCCTGAAACAAGGGCTTCTACCCTGGCATCCTGTGTCTCGCGTTTAAATTTCATACGGCGATTCTGAAACCAGGTTTTTATCTGGGGATAAGAAAGGAAAAATCAAGAACCACCCCACTCCTCTCCGTTCCACGCAGTGATGCGCCCTGCTAGCCGCCCTGCTGTCCGACTTGCAGGGTAGCAGCTACAAGAGGTGGGGCTGATAACGGTGCTCTGACGGTGTGGCGATTTGGCCCACCTGCGGCTCAGGTGCGGCAGGGCTGACTCTGCTTTGAGTGGGATCCCGCAACGCCACCGCGTGTAGGCATCGTTTTAAGAGAGAGACGGCTAGAAATCTGGTATTTATGAGTCAGTACAAACCTATACAACCGTGCCAGCCGAAGCAAGGATGCCGACTCCACGCAGTTCTGTGTGGCAGAGCCGTCGGCAGACCCGCCCATCCCCTCCCTCCAGCCCCACGCCCGCTCACCTGGCTCTGCGAGAGGTCCAGAGCCGCAGCCAGCCGCCTCTTCTCGCTGGCGCCGATGTAGCGCTGCTCGCGGAAGCTCCGCTCGAGCTCCTGCAGCTGCGCCGCCGAGAATTTGGTGCGGGGCCGCGCGCCGCCTCCCTCCTCCACCTCGTGCGCGGGGCTGCAGCGCCGCGGGGCCGGGTGCGTTGTGGGAAGGGAGAGCGGCGTCGGAGGGGCGGCGAGGCGGGCAGAGCCGCACGTGCCGCTGTTGTTCTCCCGACGGCCGGCAGCTGCGGTCCCGCCGCGCGCCCCGCACTCTCCCTGTGCTGCGCTGTTACCCCCGCTGCGGCTGCTCTGCGCCAACCACTCCACGGAGAAGCGGCCCTTCTCCATGATGGTGGGGCTTTCCCCGTTCTCTGAAACCGTCCCGGAGCTGGGGGCAAACATTTAAAGCGTTTTCAGCGGCGTGGCTCTCCGAGCATCAAATGAGGCCGAGAACAAAGGACCCCGTTGAGAGGCCTTTAATCTCCCTCTCAGGTGATTGTTACATCCGCCTAATCTCTGAGCGCCGCAGTTAGCGGGGCTCAAGGCTGCCTGACCTGGCGCCAAGTTCAGCCCTGAGTCACCCCCTGGCCGTACAGCTCTGATAACCACGTTGCGGCCTGAAATGGCCGTTGTGCCCCCGACTCCAAGCACATCGCGATTTTCAGTTTTTTTCTCCCTGGGACGAAGGAGGAGGATTCGGGAGGGGCTGGTGACGATGGACAGAGGACTCTTCTGTGAGAGCTCACCCCACATTTGGAGTTTTTCTTGCTCACTTGGAGGAATCCTCTTGCCTTTCTATCAGCAAAGCGATCTGAGGTATGAATAAATACTCCTTGGCCTTAAAAACAAGGGAAAAATATGAAGTTCTGGTATCTCCCCACGATGCCCATGAGCAACGTGCTGCTCTTTGTCAGCTCAGGAGGCATTGGTGCTGTTTGAACTTGGAGCATTTCACTGCTGCCCCTGAGGCTGAGGGCAGAGATAAGGGCTTTCTCTGCGCTCTGAAGTGCACGGTGCAGTTGCTGACCTGTGTTTGTGCAGCACCTGAATCATAAAGAAGTTTTCGCGGCGGGAAGAGTCGCAAGTAGGTTGCAGGGGCATTAGCACGGCAGATGGTGAGGTCATCCGTTAGAAATCAAGGTGGGAAGTTCTGAGTCCTCTAATAATGAGTAGAACAAGCTAATTCTTATGAATTAATTCAAGGACTGGGCAGTGAAATTATGCTTCAGGATGTTGGGCAGGACGAGAAAGGCTGAGAAAATGACCAATTGGCTTGAAATACGTCAGTTCATGTCCTAAAACATCTCTCTTCCCCACACACTAAAAAATGTATGCATTTCAAAGTAAACAGTTCTGATGTTTTTATAAAGTAGATCAAAGAAGAGAAGTGTAATCTCTGTTCAGAGGCAGTCTGTTCGAGGATGATTCAGATAAGGGTGAGAAAAGAACCTCTTTTACGGTCTGAAGTGGGCTTGGGATGGCACAGTCCTTATCCTCTGCAAACACGGGCTAACACATTTACAGGTTGTTTCAGTAAACAGCCGCCGCTGCTTGAGTTTATACAGCCAGAGATAATGAACTAGCTTTCACACAGAGCCGAACGCGTTTGAGACATCATGTTAATTCGGAGACTTCAAAGAAATCCGTGTCACGGCGAAGTATTTGCAGAGAGCTGGCAAAAGTCAAATAATGCCACCCTTCAGGCCATTTTCCTTTAAGGCTGTCTATATTTTCTGAGGCAATCGTGGTTTTCTTTTTCCTCTCATAAAATGCAGTAGGAATTACATGCCCTTTTGCTTAGAGTGCTGAAACCCGACCAGGCGTTTTTAGAAGTTGCCTTGAGCGTGCTTCATACATATGTCCGCAGATCTTTTGTTCTCCTTGTTAATGAGAAGAGTTCTCTTGAATGTTAAGTTGGGAGCTTTGCTACTCTCCCTCTTTCTCTTTCTCTCTTTTTTTTTCCTCCTGAAGACGTCCCCCACCTACAGTAATCTCTAACTTTTGAAAACTACCAAGATGCAAGTTACATTGTACCTGTCCCTTTTAATGAAGAAAAACAATCAAAACTCAGAGGAAGTTTGGAGGAGGAGACTGTTGCTAAGTCTTCTTTGATGACAATGAGTCCTAAGTACATTCAGAATGATTTGTCTGGAACGGACCATTACAGATAATTTTAGTTAGCTTGGTTCCTAGTCCTATAAACAACTATAGAATTATAAGCATGTAATAAGTCAGTTAATCGTAAAAATCCATGGTTGAATCTATTGATCAGAGAGTCTACTGTATAGAGAGCAGAACTTAAAGTGCTGGTTGGAAACCTGAGTGTTAGTCCTGGAAACAATGAGCTCTGTTGGGAAAAATTATAAAGAGACAGTCAACTTCTTAAGTGAATCATTACAATGCATTTAGTGTTACAGATAACATCTAATCACAAGGAGCAGTAAAACATCATTCCTTTATGTTATTGTTTCTACTTGTTAATTATTATTGTGCTGATGCTAGTAGATGAGCAACAAAGGGGAGTTCCGCTATGATGGCAGCCCTAAAATTTGCATTTTATTGTTAATGCAGGGCTTAGTGTGCTTTGTTTTATTTCTGTAGTGATTGATGTTACTTATTTATTTATTTTACCCGACCAGATTGGAAGAATTGCCCTTACAGCTTTTGGGACAAAATCTTTAGTTTCAAAAGGCACAGGGAATCAATATATAATTTTTGTACTTATTACATTAATTTTCAGATTCATGAAAGGATTAAAGGCTTCTAATGCTTCCTCTTTTTTTTTTTTTTTTTTTTTTTTTTTCTCCCCTTCTTGAGACCAAATTACTTAAGAAAATCTTATAATTTGTACTTAAGAAGCTAGGAGTAGAAGTTTCCACCTTGTCCAGCATATGCTGAAAACCACATATCTTTTTGGAGAAGAGGGAAAAAAGGTAATCTCAAATTTTCCATCTGCTCTTAGTGAAGCCTTACACAGATTTAGATTAGAGTTACTCTGAGAACTGCTACTGAGGATAATATATTTGCTTTTAAAATAATACAAGTATTTTTAATTTATAGTTGTAAGTAGCATAACACAGATGTACTGTGCTGCTTCTTAGACAGTACAGCATATTGGAAACACTATTTTTTGCCTTGGATAATTGTTGGCAGAAGACCATGTTCTAACATGAGGTGGCTGTCCTAGTTTTAAATACTGGCCCATTTATTGTAAACAGAAGTGAGGTCATATCATCAAAGCTTTATTGTGATGTCATGTGACTGCCCTCTAAAAATGTTTAGTGTTTGTTCAACGCTGTCTTTTATCTGTAATATCTTTCTGCCATTTGATACTGCCGTTGATATTATACCTTTTTTGCTTGTTTTTGTTCTCTTCATCTGCAAAACAAAACTCAACAAGGACTTCAGCAAAACTAGAAGAAGGCACACATGTGGCCATGAAAGTTATAAACATGAGAATGACTCATGTTTTAAGAGACTAACGCTGTTCATGCTTTGTGTGTTATAACAGTGATTTAACTGAGGTGCAGAGGGTTGTTTAAAGCGTCTCTCACACCCTTCAAAGGATTCTGATGGAGTAATTGCAAGGCTGTAAGTGAACACCACGCGAGGGCAATTACAATTTAAAGGGTCATTGCTGCGTGTTCCTACTTAGCAATTATCACACAGTAGATCCTGTGGTGAAACACCCATCTGGTCTTTCATTGATTGTTAGCCCTTTCTATGATTACCTAGAGGACAGAAAGCACAGTGACCTGTTTCTTACAGGCTAGAGAGGTGTACTGCAGGAGTAACTGCTCCATATCTTAGGCTGTGACATACTGATAACCTTTCATGACTGAGTTTTCTGGTTTTCTTTTGGTTATTTCAGTGCGCTGTCTTATAGTAATTAATGTGTTTTAGTTATTGCCTCAGTTGTGAAGAAAAGCAGTAGTTGTTCAGCATTGGTTTGGTTATGGAATATATTAACATGTAGAAGCTGGGTTTTTTGTCAGTATGCTAGCAGTGAAGCTATCTATATAATGAAGTGCACCGAGGGTTAATTCAATCATTTGAAAAAATTCTAAGGACACTCATTTCTACCTTGAATGAAGGATACACTCAGCTAAATGACACATTTTCATGTGTAGTAGTAGTAGTACTAGCAGCTCTGCGGTTGAAGAGAGATGTCTCCCTTACCTGCATGCGTTTTCCTACACGCTCTTCTGATCTGTCAAGGAGTCTGCTTAGGTTTTCAGCTATTAAACAAACAGGAAAGAGAAAATCAGGTGCCTTTTAACAACTGTGAGAGCTAAACCTAAAAGGCTGGATGAGCTCCACAGCCTGTACAGAGGAGTGTTTGGACTGTGGATGAGATAGAAATGGGGTGATTCCTATTAGTAGTAAATGGTATTGGTGCATTTGATAGAGGAACAGTTTGCACATTCAGGAGGTCAGTATAGCTGCTCTTTTTGTCCAGATGGAGAGACTAAGATAAGAATTACTTTGTTTACAGTTGAAGTGGTGATATTCAGTTACATTCAAGTAAGAAGTTCTAATTGGAATTGATAACTGTTACATAGCTATATTCATGTTTACATGGAAGGATTCTATAAAACTATGTAATTAAAACTGTAGATTAAGCTCAATGTCAGTGCCATTCGTCCTTCAATTAGCTATCAGCATTTAGTTTTTCATACAAACTAATTGCATCTAATTGTCAGTGATCAAACATAATCCTTTCCATTTCAATCCAGCTGTCTCCTGTGTATTGAATTGTTCATCTTACACAAAATCTTACCATCTCAGGAAACAGAGCTGGCAAAAACACATTAACCTAGGAAATACTGCTTTTGCTAACAGGTAATCAACTAACATCTGTAGGATCATCACTTAGAAAGTTTGTTTAAAGAAACGTTTAAAGAAGCTCTCTGAAATATCATCTCCACATTTAGGTATGGTCAAAAGAACAGATAAAATTATTATAGGCTACTTAAAAAGAAAAAAAAAAAAAGAACTAAAGTATATACACTATTTTTGTGTATTGCAGAAAAATATTTTGGATCTATACTTATGTTTGTTGAAGTAGCATTTTAAAGGCAATGTTTGGAATTCTTAGCTACTTCTTCCCCAAGAGAGTGTTGGGCACTGGCACAGGCTGCCCAGGGTGGTGGTGCAGTCACTGTCTCTGGAGATGTTCAAGAAATGTTTAGATGTTGTACTGAGGGACATGGTTTAATGGGAAATATTGGTGACGGATGGTTGGGCTGGATGATCTGAGAGGCCTTTTCCAAACTTGGTAATTTTATGATTCTATAATACAGTATGGCTTGATATCTTAATTTCTAGAGTAACTCTATTTTGTAGGACTGATGTACATATGCAGATGTAACACAATGGTAATTGGGTCACGATTTTTTTTGAGGATTATTTTCACTACGTAGCTTTCTCTTTGCCATCTGAACACTGATTATATTAGTTTGACTTTATAATATGTTTTCTATTCTTTACTGCTGTACTTTAGAATGAATGATGCTTGCATTGTGAAGGACCTTTTATGACAGTGCTAAATTGCATCACTCTGAGCACTTCACAGTACTTAAAGCAGAATTTGCTAATGGGCTAAACACAAGCACTTCCATTTGTTATTTACTACATTTAACTGTAATTCAGCAATAGTTAAATTGTAGCTTAGTTTTAACAGTGCATTGTGCTCCCGTAAAGGGATAGTCTGTTACTGCTTTCAAGCTCCCTCTGACACTGAGTGATGTTTTTCTTGTGTAAGGGATATCATGTAATAATGGGAAAAAAAAAAAAAAAAAAAAAAAAAAAGGAACACACTATTTGGAACTAAAATTGAAACAATGCTCAATCTGAATTTAAACCTGCCCCCTCCCCTGACATAATATGAGACCAGAAATTAAACGAATATTCTTGCATTTTTCTTATTAAAAAAAAAAAAAAAAAATGACCTGCTCACACAGGAAGTTTGAGCTTGACAAAAGAAACAAGTTGTCAGAAGTTGTTTGATATGTAATTACTATTTCTTTGTTTTGAGATTTTCCTTTCTGCTTTCCCTTCACTTGCTGAACACCTTTCTAAACCTATGGCTGACAAAGCTTTGGTCCTGTAGAATGAAGGAGGACACTTAAGGAGGAAAAAAAAATGTATGGGAATACTGAGTTCAGGCTGCATTGTAATACACGTGTCTTATGAGATGGAATTAAGTTTGTATGAACAGTTCTGTGTTTTGTTTTGTTTTTGTTTTAAACTTTTTAGCTCTTAATTTGCTTAATCATTTTAAAAAATTATTAAGAACAAGACAAACAAAAACAAATAAAAAAACCCCAATGTGGGTGTGTATCAAGGCTCACAACATTTTGGTAATGGGAACAATTATTGTTATTCCGAGTTCTGGAGGGGGCTGTATTACAGAAAGAGCAACTTCATAAACAGAAGAGGGCAGAAACAACACGATGGCCAAGGCTGTTCCCTCCTCTGTCTCCTCCTTCGGCTACAACAACCCCAGGCGACGCTACAGGCTTGGGGCAGTGTGCCTGGAGGACTGCGTAGAGGAAATGGACCTGGGGGTATTGGTTGATGCTCGGCTGAACATGAGCCAATAGTGTGCCCAGGTGGCCAAGAAGGCCAATGGCATCCTGGCTTGCATCAGAAACAGCGTTGCAAGCAGGAGCAGGGAGGTGATCATCCCCCTGTACTCAGCACTGGTGAGGCCGCACCTCGAGTACTGTGTCCGGTTTTGGGCCCCTCACTGCAAGAAAGACATTGAGGCCCTGGAGCGTGTTCAAAGAAGGGCAACAAAGCTGGTGAGGGGTCTGGAACACAGGCCATATGAGGAGAGGCTGAAGGAGCTGGGAATGTTCAGCCTGGAGAAGAGGAGGCTCAGGGGAGACCTCATTGCTCTCTATAACTTCCTGAAGGGAGGTTGTGGTGAGCTGGGGGTCGGCCTCTTCTCTCATGTCATTAGTGATAGGACCAGAGGGAATGGTTTCAAGCTACGGCAGGGGAGATTCAGGCTGGACATTAGGAAGTATTACTTTTCAGAAAGGGTGGTCGGGCCCTGGAATGGACTGCCCAGGGAGGTGGTGGAGTCACCGACCCTGCGGGTGTTCAAGGAAAGGCTGGATGTTGTGTTGAGGGACATGGTTTAGTGGGAGCTATTGGGGATAGGTGAACGATTGGACTGGATGATCTTTCAGGTCTTTTCCAACCTTGGTGATTCTATGATTCTATATGCTTCATAAACGCCCAGTCCTTTATTTCCGGCATTTCTGCTTTCGTGGTTTGTCGGGCTCTGTTCCTCACTTCTCATCTCATTATACCTGCTTCCTTCTTGCCGTACCTACCCGGGAGCCGTCAGCAGGGGGAGCGCTGAGAACGCGGAGAGACTCTCCGTTCAATGGGCTGCAGTGGGAAAAGTGCTGCCCGGCCCGCGCGCTTCGCAGCTGGAGCCTGCTGTGATGGAGAGAAAAAACCGAGTTCTCAACGTGTTGTCTATGGAAATCTAGCGTGAAATCTAGTTGTTATGACTTAGATTTTTTGAGGGAAGTACATTTGGGACTTTTGAAAGTGAGATAAATTTTCAAGAGGCAAAGAACAGGTACACACACACTATATTTCTTCATGAATGTCAAATCCACGTATTAAGGATGGGAAGAATTAGAGTTCATCAATTAAATTGTTACACCATTTGTTCAATGCAGTAAAAAATAGATTAGTCCCAAACTGAGATATGGTAAACAGGGAGCTGTGGTAGGCTTTTTTCCCTATGTACATATGTGTAAAGATTCTCCCTTCACCGCAGTTTTTCAGTGTAAACACAAAGTTAACAGAGAAAAAAAAAAATTCTAACTAACTTACAATCAAGGATTTTTGGCTGTATGGATTTACTTAATAGTTCACTGGGGGGTCAGAATACTGATGCATGGTAGGAAGGAGGAGAAAAAGGAAAGAGGAGGAAGGGGTACAGGACTTTTCAGCAATATAGATCTCATCAGTTCTTCGTATGGATCCTTTCATTCTTGTTTACACATTGCACTGAGGTCGATGGTTTTTATATCTTCAGGGGAAGAAAAGAAAAATGTTTTATGTGGATGCTGGAACATGAATTTGAGGTCTTAACTTTAGCTTAAAACGAACCTTGATGTTCAAAATAGTATGTTGTGAGTAAAAATGGTTTTTTACTGCAAAATGCAGCTTTCAGAAAAACTTTGCTTTCCCATTCTCCTGCCTGTGTGGACAGGTATTCTCACTACCTGTATCATTACCTGTCTCTACACTTGCCTCTGTAGAAAAATTATACTCATTCATGTCAGTGTATTTTTGAAAGCAGCTGAGATGAACATATTTCCCTCTAGCGAAGTTTGGCACTTTTTCCTTGGGCAAATCTGTCATGGGCATTTGTGTGTGAGTATAGAGGAAATGCAAATACTCTTTTTTTTTTCTTTTTTTTTTTCCCCCTCAAATTGCAATGTCAAAGATATTCCTTTTCATAAATTGTGCTCTTTCAAAATAAGCAGCTTCTCTTCCTCCACTATGGTAATGAATCGGTTTATCTGGAAGATACGTTGGATCAGGTAATTGACTTGGATGAAAAAAAGTACTGCAGAATTCTTCTTTTTGGGCTCTCTAGTACTATGATCTGGGTGAAAGCACAGATACGGTGGGGCAAAGGCAGGAATAGGGAGTCATGGGAACTTCAAAAGTGCTCATGTAATACTCATTATTACCACATATGAGGGTTTGATTTCTGAAACAGACATTATTTCCAGTCTTGTAAAGCTGTTGCAAGAAGTGAAAATGAAAAACTTTCAGTTTAATGTAGGCTGATTTCTGAGTGGGTTTTTGTTAGGTTGTTTCTGATATATTGAAATGCTTCAGGTATAAATAAAGCCCAAAATGTTAATCAGTATCTCCCATTCCTACATATGTAAAATACAGAAGGGGAGAAGGGGCAAATAAATAGAAGGTTAGTTATAGTTTGGAAAATACACTAAAGAGCTAAATATTTGCTTTAAAAAAAATAATAATCAAGTGTTCCTACAGGTATCATGCTACATAGAATAACTTTAACTGCAGTACTATGCTTTATTATGATTTAACATTTTGTGTATGTGCTGTATATTTGGTGTCATTAGCTATGTCATATATTTATTGGCAGCTCAAAATTGGATGTCTGAAGTGATTTTCATGTGTAGAAATGATGAATAGCATGTAGTCCTGCAAGGAACACCTTTCCCAAGGAGGTTGTGGATGCCCCATTCCTGGAGGCATTCAAGGCCAGGCTGGATGTGGCTCTGGGCAGCCTGTTCTAGTGATTGGCAACCCTGCACGTAGCAGGGGTGTTGAAACTTGATGATCATTGTGGTCCTTTTCAACCCAGGACATTCTATGATTTTATGATTTGTTTGTCCTTACCGAGTGATTTTTCTTTATATTGGGGATGTGCCTACATTTGCACTGTTTATTGAAGTGATAATTTTGGTAATTTATTTTTGTAAATTTATAAATAGTTTCCAATTTTGAACTCTTCTCTGCTGTTATTTGCTTGTACATCTTGTTTCAGAATTGGGACTTACAGTATTTTAAATTAGTTTCAAGTTTCATATTTAAGTACAAGCTGATACTATAAATTTATCCATAATATATCTGCAAAACATCTAGTTAAAAATCAATGTAACCTACAATACTGAAACAAATCTTGTTTCAGATGAGATAAATGGAAAAAAAATCTATTACACATTACAGAATAGAGAGGAACATTTGTACAGCATATTAGAGTGAAGCCTGGCATGATTACGTTCCAGTTATTGCAATGGAAAATGTTGATGTTTATTATAATGCAACCAAAGGTTATTTTGGGGATTTTTTTAAAAAATATATGTTTAAATAGAGTTGTATTATTCTGATCATGTTTCTGCTGGTAGAAAACTACCCCAGCTCTGTAGAGAAAAGTTGAACATAAAATTACTTCTAAACCATAAATGAGTGAGTTGTATTAGCTTCGTTCTTTTACTGGAGGTAAATTTGAAATGATCTTGAATAATAAATAATCAAAAGACTATTAGTCCTTTGCAACTCAGTGCTTCCCTCTTCATGGAGCTGATTCAGTGTCAGTGTTCATCATGGTACTGACTATTACCTTGTTTTTTATTTCAGTATCAGAGATTTTATATTCATGTCTGTAGATGGAGCTAGTGTGTCCAAACTTGCCCCCCTTTCCCTCCCCTTCTCCCCCAGATTCTGTTCCTGGAAGGTTTATAGGTTAAATTTATATGTGTGAGATGTATTCAAGGTAAAATGTATGCTCTGTAATGCAATTTAATATTTTGTTTTAAGGTTAGGTGCTTCCCCCCCATTTATTTACATTTTATCTTGTTTTATGTGCTTTTTTTCATCTTTATATGTAATAATTGTGCAGGTTTCACTTGATTCTGATCAGCAGATTTAGTATTTCGTTATGTGAAAAAAGCCTTCCATTCTTTACAAATGAGATAAGGAATATTATAACATCTTAAGATATTTATTTCATCTAGAATAATATGGCACAATAGTAAGGAAGTAAAATGGCTGGTAGTGTACATACTATTACTTTCTCCATGCACGGAGTTTTGCAAACCTTGTTAGAATTTGTGGTATAGGGTAACACAGACTTCTGAACAGTGTGTGAAACTTTAGGTTTTTATTTGACACGTGGTATATTCAGTTACAAGGTTCCATAATATTTTTCACAGAACTGATATGACATCTCTTTCTAGAGTAAACAAAATAAACTGAACAGAAATATAATAAAAGATTAACAGGAAAATAAAATTCTCCAGTTCCTCTTCAAAGATGCTGTGAATAAAAGGAGAAGAAAAAAATTAGTATGCTTATTACTTGATTTACCATTTACCAAGTTTTACCAAGTCCGTTTTAACAAGCAAGAATTTACAAGCTGGCGTAATATGGGGTACATAGAATCTTGTAGGATTGGGTCCTAAGAGTAACTCGTACGTTCTAGACACCCAACCTGGATAACACGCACATGACTGAGCCTACATGACCAAGCCTCCATGCCCTGACTTGCAGTGCAGTCCGTGAAGACTGAGTCCAAGAGAGGTTTGGTGTTGCACTTTTGCAGTCTGTGACTCTGTTCCCTTTACTTCTGAAAGTTTATGGGAATAACAAATTCAGAAATATTAGCAGTGCATTTGCTACAGATGAAACAGTTCACCAAGCAGTATGTTAAACATTTGAGTAGATACTTAAAATACTATTCTCTCACAGAATTAAATCACAGTGAATTAGAAATGAGATTAAGTAATACCACTACCTTGTGTTCATTTTTTTGATGGTGAAGTGAGTGTTACATAAACTAACCTTTCATTTCTTCGTGTGTCTATTTCCTCCATGCATTTTGATCGTCATTTCGGCAGCGCTGTTTGGAATGAATGGCGAAGTACCTCAGTCGCCCCATTTTCCCATGCTCTATGCCTCTTTAGATCAAACTCTCAAAGAAGTATATGCATAGGAAAAAGGAACAACGAGCCAAATCAAGATGTGGTGAGAGTATAAAGAATAAACCTGTAATAAAAAACACAAAGATTAATAAGCATTGAAACTAAATGTATTTTTGAAGTTCATTTCTTTTCTTCTTTTTTTTTTTTTTTTTTTTTCTTCTGATTCAGTGTTACAGAGTTGTTAGATGATAGTCTAGGCTAGAAGGGAGGTTAAAGCATGAAACAAATAACTTTAATCCCTGGGGATCAACAGGGACTTCACAGCATTTAGTATGTTAAAAATTCAGTGTAATTTCCTATTCTGAAATACATACAAGAAAATGAAGCTCTCGGAAAGAAGAAATGTAGTCATTTTTGTAGCAGGGATCAGAAGCTGAATTATAAGTCAGTAAAAGTACACTATCTTCTTTTAATGAAGTTGGAACTGCTGCGCAATATTTAAGACTTGGACTTAAAGGCTGTGAAAATATGTGTTAGAATTACCCACTGAATATACGAGAGGAGAAAAAAAAGAGTTATATCGTACAGAATACTGAAAAATTAATTCTGAAACAAAAGAAAGACATACCTGTTTAGCTGTCTGATGCTGGGACTGCAATAGCTTCGTTTTCATGAGAATTTATGCCTTGCTCAAGACCTTGAAGAAATATGAACAATACGATGTAACTGTTTTCGTAAGTGATAATCCATTTGCCCCTTGCCAAGGTCTTTGCTGCACCTGCAGATTGGGTGCGCAAAAAGCGCTGCTTTGTAGAACTTCTGAAAACTTGAGAAGTATCATTCATATGTTGGGGGAGATAAAAAAAAAAAAAAAAAGGGAGTGCAGCAGACAACAGGACTGATAGGAATAATTGAAGCAATGACTTGAAATGTGCGCTGAGAATGAAAATTTATCATCTGTTTTCTTTCACATACGTCAATGGTTTGGAAAATGTAAATCTGGGAGAGGACTTCTTGTTCTGAAAGGCTGTGCTGCGTTTTCTGCCTACTACCCCCCTTCTTTCAGAGCAAAGTATTTTTGAGAATCTCTATCAATGTCCTTCACTGAAAATACAACTTTACTAGGGAGATATCAAGGCCTGTGTACAAGGCTTTCCTTATCCAGGCACCAGTGAGGCTCCCTGCTGGATGCCAAGGCTGGGAATATCTTTCACTGTATTTAATCCTATTTTTTTAAACAAATTCCTCAGCCATTTGCTTTCAAGATGCTGTCTTTCTTTTAGGATCTTTGTTATGATACACTTGATTGACTACATAAAGGTTTTATGAATTACAAGAAATCTGGAGAGATCAGCTTAAATTATTTGGACTTGATTCAGGTTAGTTCAGAATACTTCAGTGCCACATGTAGTAGCAGTGCTTAACTAGTGATTATGCATAAATTTGGACAATCCCAAAATTCTCTACTCTTTCAGCATTAGATTTTTTTTTTCATTAGACTCTTAGTCTTCATTTTGTAATTTCAGGTTCAGTTTGTTCATTTTTGACAAACAGTCTTTGCAATCTGTCCTGTGTACAGTGCCTTGGAATAAAAAGATATGTATGTATTTTTTTGTAGTGAATTTTTCCCTAAATTTTTACGAAAGATGTAATTGATTCTTTCAGTTTTTCTTCAGAGAAGCTCTGTGCTTCTGGACTGAAGCCATGCTACTTGTGTTTCAAAGGAAGTGTTTTGTGCTATATAACACAAAATGCTTGCTTCAGCTGTGTTATACTTTCAGCCTTTAATCAGACAGTTACATCACTGGGAAAGAGAAAACCTATCCTGAACAAACATATGGAGTTTCCACAACAACTTTAGAAGATCGAGCACTAAATTGCTGGATCAGCAGCTGGCCCATAGGCAGTGTTTAATCATGAGTCCTAGGCCATCTAATGCAGAGTGAGCACCTTAAGAAACATAAAATATTATGTTTCAAAATAAGCTTGTACACAAAGTTTTGATAAGGGCTGTATCCACAGAAGTCCTTAATGAAATCTGGAGTGAGGCCTGCCAGTTCCATCATTATGAAGAGGAGTGGCAGTACAGATGTGTTCTCGCTGAGAGTAGTAAGATTCCCTACTTGTGTCTGAATGAGCAGTCTCTTGATTTGATGTATTATTTTTCTGGTTTATAATTGATGTTATTGATTGGAAAATAGCTTGTACAGCCAGTAGGTAATTTAATGGTCTCTCAGGAACACAATGAAAGTGTATTTGATTTGGATTGAAGAATTAGACCTTCAGTAAGTGATGCATTTTATTCTGAGAGATAAATAGAACAGGCACATTTGAAATGGTAGATAAAAAATGACAAGAACATATTTGTCAGTCTTCTGCCTTTGATGGTGAATACAAAGATGTGATCTGATCCCTTTTAGCCTTGGTACATGATTTCTGAAATGCCCTCCATTAAGGCTTTCCTCTCACAGGAACAGTATCTACAGCTACTGTAAAATAGGGTTGCCTGAAATTTTAATATGTCCAAGGGTTTTTGGTGTCAATATCTTACAAATTTGATGCCTAATTTGGCATAATAAATGTTTGTATTTAGTACCTTTTCCTACAAAAAGATTCATGCAAACTTCAGTTCATGCATATATGTGAGTAGAACTGTGGATCATGGCTATAAGCTGATTGTTTTTTATTAATTATTTTTATTAAGTGCAGCTGAATTGTGCAGAATGATGTATCTTAGTGAATAGCTTTTGTTTCAATACTCTGAGCAGCTTATGAGACTCAAAGTACCAGCTATCTTGTATTTTCAAATTGGCAGATTTTAGCACTTGTAAAGATTTGGAACACTTTTTTTCATCAGCTTACACAAGAGTTCTCTCTTAGATTTTGTTTTAAATGATGCAAAAGGAAGGTTTTATTTCATTTATGGGTGGTTGTGTGTCTGTATAGGTTTGCTTATGGGCTTCAGGATGTGTTTTTCATTTCTTCCCTCCCTCCTCCCGCCTGCCCCCCCCGCCCACTTTGGGCTTGTATTACTTACAGGGCTTTTTGTAGAATCTTAATTCATAAGCTTTCATGCTCTGTGGGAGCAAGGATGAAGTATAGTGAAAAAGGTTTCTCTTAAAACATGATGTGAATGTTAAAGAGTAAAAATATCTCAGGGTTGGGGAGGGGAATTTTGCTTACAGAGTTTGATTAGATATTGTCAGATCGGCATTTTTCAATCCATAGTTTTGTACAAATTAAGACTGCCTGCAGTGATGTAGAGATATTTGGTTTGAGTTGCTTTGTGTAGCTCCCTGAAAATATGGAATTTCTACGCTGTTATAATCAGCACTCATACTTTCTAATGTGAAGATCTAAATGTACAATGTCTTGTTATAGGTGAGGGCTGGCACAAGTTTCTACTTGCAACATAAATTCTCAGTGAAACATGCAAGCAAAAGGTGAAGAAAGTTTGTGCTGAGTTTCCTTTTTGCTGATTTTAAGTAAAATGAAAAGATACACGGTACACTAAGCAGGCAGATCACGTTGTGCAGAGGTTTACTTTTACACGGAGTGACTAACAGGATGAAGAGTTCTGTGCTCCGGACAGTGGGCTACTAGAATATCTGTCTTGTAAGTTCTAGGTATATGAATTCTGGCCTGTCACTATCTGTTTCCTCCACAAAGGCCAAATATTGGATTGTCAAGGATAAACCAAAGTCTCTTCTGTTTGACAGTTCCTTTTCCAAAATGAAATTAACAAATGCATCAGCTTTCCATTTATTATTGAGAGATAATTAATTAATTAATTGTCCTCAAATTAACAGGATCACAAAAATACTAGCATTGTCTTTTGAATAGTCTAACGCTCAAAATACCTGCAACTCTGGCATTTATACTTTGATATGTAAGCTCTCCTTTTTCATGTTTGTGCAGCAAGTGTACTATTTTACAATGAACCTGGAAGCCATTCCATATGGGGCAATGCTGGCTATTTTTTGATGTCAACCTGTGATGTCTTATTTTTCTTATGTTAAGAAATACTTTCATCTTTTTCTATTTTCAATTTTTCAGTGAGGTCCCGAGAGAAAAACATTTCTTCTTTAGCACTGGATACAATTCAAACGTTTGTTAATATGTTGTCCTAAGTGGGGCAAAACATCAAGTATAAGAAAATTATTTTGAAGATTTTTTTTTTTTTTGTATTCTTTCCTGTTGTGCAAAAGAGGAGCAGCCTCTTTTACTTTGAAGGACTTTCATAGTTGGAAGGATTAGATTGAAGGACTTTCAATCAGCACGTATACCAGTCTCCCTCCATTCACTACTGAAAATCTTGTGCTTCTGATGAATCAAAGATGAAAATGTTCACTGCTACTTTTTCAAATGAGATTCTACTTTACAACATGTTTTTACTTACATGTTTAAAATTTTTTGATTAGCTTTCTAGAAATCTTCTACTATAACTCACCTTTTGCCATAGTACAGTAACTTACTTGATAGGTTGCTGTGGGGCTGATCACATTGCTCATTGTGCTGACTAATTAGTCAGAACTGATTTGTGATGCTGATTGTCTCACTGTTTTCACCCACTCCGTGACTTCTGTTTTTTACTTATAGCTACATGGATAAGAATTCTTTATTCTCTAGCGGGCATAACAGAATATAGTCAGGTTCTGTGATCAGGGCTTTAATAATTAAGGTAGTGATGAATTCCACTCAGTGAAACTGGAGCTCTGCATTTCCCTGCATATTTCATACACAATTAATAAACAAAAATAGATAGGCCCTTAAACAGCCTTGGTGGAATTGCCAGGGTCTGTATAGACTAAACTGCTGAATTTGAATTATGGCCCAGTGAAGTTTATAAATTTGTAATTTATTCTGTCATACAATAGGCTGGACTAATACATGTAATTAATTTGAGGTAAATATTACAATGGAAAACACAAATGTGCTGTAGATGTACATGTTATTTATATCCGATGTTAGGCTTTGGAAATTTTGCATGGTAATGCTCTGCTCATATTGAAATTCTTAGTGAGTGTAAATTATTTCACTATTCAGTGTCTAAAGCTTTAGATGTTTGCAAAGAGCAGGACCTTTGCTCTTAAATTATACTGAAAGCATAAAAGCAGGTAGTAAGTGATTCTTGCAAAAATGTTGCATAAAATCTGATTATATAAACAAGAGAGAATGAGATTTCTGGTTTGAAAATATTAAATCATAATTCTGTTACTAGATAAATTATGATGCACTTTTTTATTAAATTGTTTTAAAATGAAGACCCAAGATCTGTGCTCAGATATTTGGAGTGTAAGTATTAAAAGTATGCTATTAAAATGAACTGTGATAATCAAACATGTTAGAAAGAAAATTTGCATTCTTTGTGTCTGAAAGAATGAAGTTGGCAAGCATGCTAACTGCTGAAAGAATGCGATACATGGTAGCTGACCTTCAAAATTATTTTCCTGGGCTGAGTAGCATGAGCAAAGTTGATTGGGAATTTGATAGGGAAAAGAAGTAATGAAGCTAAACATTAATAAACTCATATTTGAAGATCTGTTCAGCATTCACTGAAATCAAATTTGATCTGCAAATCAAAGCAGAAACTGAACCTAATCAGATGGATTCATTAGAAGTTCAACACACCTAAAAACATCTCTCTTTTGTAAGTAAGGTTTTGTATCTGAGCATTTTCATGTTCCACTCTATAGTTAATAGTGCAAAGGAAAATTTTTCTACCTCTCATTGTCCCCGCTGTTCTTTTTGAGGACAACAGTACCTCATCCTTTTGAATATTTTGATATCTTCCCTTTCCTCTCTTTCTCAAATGTGGCTTTTACTTTTTATTTTTTTTTTATTTTTTATTTTAAATAAACACTGTGAAATTATGATTAGCTATGTGCTTGTAAGGGTGGTCTATATTTAGAACTTGAGCAAATGCAATTACAGTGTCAAATAGATGGAGTAGAGCAGCTTTTGAACAGCAGTTCACTCTGTTTTACCAGGTTGCCAGCTCAGCTTTCTTAATGGTAAAATAAAAACATTCGGGTACAATTTCACACAACATGGCTGTCTAAATTTGAACTGTTACTGTGATTTGAGCAGTAAGTGTTGATGTTGGCCATTCTCTCCTCCACAAGTGGTATCTCAGAACTGAAATGTGGTGCTCTGTTATTCAAGTATTCACTGAATTCATCTATCATGTGCTAAAGTTTGCAAGATTGTTTTGAAGGAAGGTATTCTCCTGAGAATTGCTTGGGAAAGCATTCTGAGCAGCTCAATAGCTAGCAATACCTTTGTGTGCTCAGCAGGATAAGCAACTGGTTCCACGGTTCCTTTGAAAAAAAGTATTGAGCATCTTTTAGTATTATGATTGGGGAATAAGCTTTCCTAATTCTTTTAGAAGATGTATGCTGTCGGGTACAGATTGGCAAAGTGGCTTCGGATTCTTAGTTTCTCTTATCTGAAGAGAATCTTCCCGTGTGAGCTGATTGTATCACTGAAACTCATTCGGCAGCTAGGGCTTACCTTTACATAACTCTAAGTCCCTGCAGGCTTGTTGCCCTCAGGGAAAATGGTCATGTTTAAGGCTAAGCATCCTGGAAATATCTGAATCATTAGTGCCCGGTATTTCATTATGAAGGAGCATGTGAGCAGTTTGTAAAATTCTTCTGTTTGTCTTTGCAAATGACTTCATCGTTTTCATTAATTTTACTTCATTAGTGCATTAATTAAATGCACTTGGACTCGGTACAAAATTGGAAATTATCCTGTTCAATTTTGAATCTCATAGTTTGTGTTAGTGAAAGCATTGAGGAATATGCTGTCAAAAGCAAATCCTTACTTGGGTCAGTTATAAATCTGTCTAAAGATTTAGTTTAGAGAATCTAGCAGTGCAGTATTTCTTTGTTTTCTCTCTGAAACTGTCATGTGTTCCTGCTGATGACCTTCAATGTAACTGTCTGCAAACAAGCTCTACTACAAGCTCTATAGTAGCCAGTTTCCATTGAAACATTAATTCAGTAAGCATTAAATGAAGAGTAAATTCCATCCAGATCAGGAAGGTGTAGAGCAAAAGAAAGGGAAATGAGGCCTCCTCATTTCAGTTAAAGCAGGGCTATCTAGCTTGGCTGCAGAATCACACCCTTAAAATATAAAAAGTTAAAATAATAGAATGATTTTTTCTAAGTTCTGTCTCAAGGTGATGCAGTGGTAACATCAGCTGCAGATCTCTTGTTCATAGGAAACATTAGCAAGTGCAAATCAGCTTCACTGTCATTTGCCTGTTCCAAGCAGTTGTACAGCTCCACAAAGATTATAGGTTGCTATGTTTGGGAAAATCTTTATAAAAGAGTGCATTTCAAATGAGTGTGGAAAAATACATACATGTTAATATAATATGGGATTTCTCTGACCTTTCAGTATGTGGATTTTTTCATAAGATTTCCATTTTTGAAATATTTTGATTGTTTCTTTTCTTAAGTATGCATTTTTATGCATGTATTTTTATTTTTTGAGGAAAAACAGTCATTTCATTTGTGCAGAAGGATTTGCTTTACTAATTTGTATTTTTTAAAAAATATTACAATATAATTTGGTACTTATTAATTGGGAAGCTCCTGAGTTGAGGAATTATTCAGTAAACTGTTTCCCTAAATATGATTAGGAAATGTTGGTAGCACACTGAAACAAGCTGTTAGCCCTAAATGTAAAGTAATGCATCTCCAAAAGAGAAAATTCTCACCTGCTGTGGTAAGGACTTGTGAGCTGAAACTGTTGATTCACAACAGCAGAACAGTTTGTGCTATGCAAATATACTACACACTGAACTGAAATTCATTTTTTACTGTTTGTGACCTTGTTCAAACTTGAAAAGTGGGCATTAATAGGAGGGATTTCTGAACATTTAGTCTTTTATGTAAATCTGAACCTGTTCAGCTAAACTACCCTTGTCTAAAAAGCACCATGCCCCTCAAGTTCAAAAGTTTTGCAGGTTTACGCTTAGAAGAACTACTTCAGTAGAATCCCTATGGGAAACCTCTTATTAGATATGATCTGGAAAAACAAACCAAACAAAAAAACCTACCAACAGCATGAAATAAAACAACAACAATCTTTAAGGATTATACAGTTAATTAATATTTTAATGTTTTAACATTGTGATATATTTCAATCCTTTGTACAGTGGAAGTGGCAAATGTTTTTCATACATTTCAAGCAAATTCTCTCCAAATTTAATTAATCACTGAGAAAATGAAAGGTACAACTGCTTCTTGTACATTGTTGTTGCTGAGGGCATACAGTGTTCTTGGTAATCTCTCTAACGAGAAGTATCCTAATTGTTTTTTACATCCTTTGAAGTATCAGTGTTACTTTCAAATTTGTCTGTCTGATATATTTCTAGCAGCAGCCTTGGCGGAAAAAACAAAAACTTTGCTTTCTTACTGATATCAAATAAGCTGGGAAATAAACTAGTGAGGAGACAGAATTATCTTTTTCCCCTGCCAGAGGGAGTAACAGCAAAATTAACCTTGAAAACTGTTTGGAGAGCATTCTTGTGAAAGCAGGATGACACAATGTTAAAGTTATGGCTATGAGGAGGTCAAGAGTTCTGGACAAACTGCAGGCAGAAACATTTTATTAAGAGAGGTGTTAAAGCCATGCTGCAGCAGACCTCTTTTTGTTATGATTTCTGAGCTCAAATACAGCACCTCCTCACATTCTGTAGCTTCTCACATTCTGTAGACTGTTTGGAGGGCTTGTTGAAAATACTTGTGTTGTTCACCTTTCTTCTTAAAGGCAAGATTTCATTCATGTTTCTTATTTGAACATGTGAAATAAATACAACTCAGGAATTGTAGTCAGGCTTGAATTCTTGCCTCTGCCTCAGGCTCCATGTTAAATTGAAAGACTAAATAATTGAGTGTGGTAAGAACAATATTCTAACCCATCTGATACATCTGGGGAACTTATTTTCTACTTGTAGCAACCTGCTGGAAAATTATTAGCCATGTATTTTGCACACTATGACTGGGGCTTACATTTCAGGATGTTAAATTTTGTTAATATTGTCAATATCTTAGATCAGGAGGATGTACTAACAAACATATTTGCTGTAGACTGCTTGCTTGTCTTGATGATTGCAATATAATAAAGACTTCTAGGCTGATTTTAAGATTTCTTTTGATTTTTATTTATTTTTAATTATTTTATTTTTTAATTCCAATCCCCTCAAAACCAGCCCATCTTACAGTATAGTTTTGGTGCCTTTGTTACATGTTAAGGTCTTAGTTTAAATAAGGTTGTGAGATAACTGAGTTATGCTGAAACCAAAACTAAAATGAACCTTGAAGCATTGCATTTGTGCTCTCAAAATAAAGAATTTAAATGAATACTAGCACTGTATGTAGATGTGGCTACCTAAGGTTCCTTCCCTAACGTTTATTTATTTGAGGTAGATTACTGAAGTAAAGATAAGGTTGAAGTTAATCATCTAACTTACCTTAAAGATGTAAATAATGTCTGTATTAGAGGATAAAGTAGCAGCCAGCTTGTGACAAAAGCACGTCAGTTTTCATTATTTTTCCCATTACGGTAGTAACTACAAATGCAAATTTACCTGGAGAGAAGACAGCATATGATACTTTGAGCTGTAAAAATAATAACCCCTGAAGACTTCTAAGTCTAGAAATAAGTGTTTTGAAAGTATATATTTTGTTATAAGCTGTCTTTTACACCAGAAAAATGCAGCACTTGTCCTTAGTAGTAATGATTGTTTTTGGATAGCACTGAAGAACAGTGAAATTCGATGTGAGAACAACACAACCTGGTTTTGAGTGAACATTTAGAACTTTTCAAGCACGTCAAACAGCATCCATCAGCTGTGGCTTTTTGGCTGCAAGATCAGTTTGTAGCTACTGAAAACAACAGAATCTGTAAGGATTCTGTACCATATATGAGACCTCAGTCATCCAATTGCTAAGCTGGCAGGTAGTTTTTCACTTCTGTATTTCTCCTGCTGATTTAGTGAAATAAAGATTAAGTTCCTCTCTTACTGCATATGCTTGTGTGCATTTTTGCTCCTTTCCCTGTTCTAGTGCTCACTGATCACACCAGCCAAATCACTAAGTAACCAGAAGTGTGTGGCTGTCTTTTGTGTCAGTGGCTTAAATTGTATCAGTGGAGCATCTGGTACTGCAATAGCTAATAGAAAAGAGGAGTGGGGCCATTTTGACAAAAGGCAGCTATTCCTGTTTAAGGAACAGTTCTGGCAACTCAGCTTGTGTTGTTAGGAGGCTATGTTTTTAGAGAAGGGATAAGATTCTTGAGCATGACAGTAATTGTGTGTATGTATATATATATATATATATATATATGTAATATCTTGTGTAGTACTGGAAATCACTTTTCTCTAGCTATTTCTCTGTGCTGTTTTGCAATCAGCAATATCACTCTGAGGCTGAATGTAGAGATCTGCATACTTGTTTTGTTCTAAAGCTTTGTAGTCAGAACTGAAGTCTGAAATTAGGGCTCCAAACAGAAAATTAGAGTATTGACAGGTGAACGTTTCTGATCAGAGAAATTTACTGTTCATAATGAAAACACCTCTCTGTAATACATGCAGTCAAAATTGCACACTGAGGAGGTGTTTGCATTCTCTAAAGTGTGATAGCATTTTTCCTTGCAGGGATAGAAAAATATAAAGTTCCATTATCTGAAATATTTTAAAATGAGCTTTTATTAAAATGCCTTGATGTGGTATAAATGTTGAACACATTTCAGTGGGACTGCTTTATCTAATCAGAAAACTCTTCTACTCTTCTAGTAATGCTTTTCTTTTTTTTTTTTTTTTTAATTTTTTTTATTTAAGTGCTTTTTTTGAGTGCAGTCAAGAACAGGATGAGATGCAAACTATGCTATCTGGGGGATTATCAATAAATAGGAGAGTTCAATCTCAGTACTAATGTTTCAGACTTGCAGGCTGAAGAAAATTCTCCCTCAAATTGGAACACACACACACAAAAAAAAAACGTATAAAGAAATAAAATAGTTAAATGTTAATTGAACTTGGAGGACAAGGCTAAGCTTCTGTTGACAGCAATAGTTTCGGCACTTTGTAACAGAGTGTATGCATTTACCTGGGTAATGAAGTCCAGCAAAACTTTTCTGTTGAAGGGCAGTTAATGTGAGGTATGAAAGTGATTTCCATAGAGAATTTCATTGCCTGTATAATGCTCTGAAGGTTTTTCTGGAATCAAGTTAGTTAATTTCTCTCTGATAGTTAATAAGTATGCATTGCTTATCTGGCACACAGTTCTAGCTTATTCTTTGTAATCACTTAAATTAGTTATCAATTTCATTTGAGCAGTTTTACAAGCCTGTAGAACATACTTATTGGGACAGTTACCTTGAATTATGTGTCATACATGTTTCATGATGACATTTTGTGTGCTTCGCCCAATTAAAAAAAAAGTGTAGCTTATATGTGCTTTCTTTTGTATTTCAATTTAATATTCATGGGGATACATTTCCCCAAAAATATGATGTACAGAGCAAAATTCCAGGATCACTGCTAACAGCTTAAGAAAAAGAGGAATTTAGTAGCAAGTGAAATTAAAAAAAAAAAAAGGAAATGTTGTAGAAAAACACCATCAAATCTTCTGCCTTTGCAAATTGAGTGTGTTTATACTGAATTTAGACTCTTTCAGTATGTTACTGACAACAATCTTACCAGAAATGTTGCTAGGAATAGAATTCTTATGAGGCTGTAATCTGGAACCTAATTGAAATTAAGGGTGAACATATTTTGTCCCCCAGACAAATCTATTAATAAATAACTGAAGCCATGTTGGCAAAAATTTAATAGTAATTTCAAATGTCTCAATTGCAGCTGCTGCTAAGAAGTCACATTTTTGAAAGGATTACTGCAGAATTTCCTTTAATGAGGTCTGACTTTGAGGAGTATGAATTCTGGCACATGAATATATGAGGCACAAACACTCCTAATAAATTCTGAGAATCTTAACTCAAAAGATCACTTATACAGGAAGGGCTCCTGTTCAGCTCTGCAGGAGCTACTTTGGCCCTGTAACAGATGTTCAGTAGAATGGCTGAGAGCCATGTTTTGTGAGATAAAGTTTGTGCTGTAAATACTGTATTTGCTGTTCATGTAGTTTGTACCGCTTCAGAGCCTTTTAAACTCTGTGTTCAGAATGTTAGTGCATATTGTGTGTAGAAAAGAATCATAGAGTCATAGAATTTTTCAGGTTGGAAAACACCTTAAAAATCATCTAGTCCAACCACGATCTAACTGTACCAACCCTAACAATCCTCTGCTAAAACCCTGAGCACCACATCCAAACAGTTTTTAAACACATCCAGGGATGGTGACTCAACCACCTCTCTGGGGAGCCTATTCCAGTGCTTAACAACCCTGTCTGTAAAAAAATTTTTCCTTATATCCAACCTAAACTTACACTGGTGCAACTTAAGGCCGTTTCCCCTCAATCTGTCACCTGTCACCAGTGAGAAGTGACAAACCCCACTCTTGCTGTAAGCACCTTTCAGATGTTGGAAGAGAGCAATAAGGTCTCCCTTCAGCATCCTTTTCTGAACAGCCTCAGTTCCTTCAGTCTCTAAAGAAGTTCAAACATGTCTTATTCTATTTTGGAACAACACTATTCATAAAATCCAGTCATTTGGTCTAAATTAAAGATATTAAAATACTAAGTGTTTATGAGCTTGCAGAGGCCATGTAGAGAAACTGCTTGCTTACTTGCTTTTTATTTAGTTTCCTTGTATTTCTTTAACGGCACAAGGTCTGAAGTTTTCTTATTTAAGCTTCCAGTATTTAATTTTGGCTTGTTGAAGAAAAAGAAAAATAAAGTTCCATTTAAATGATCCCACAGCTTTTTTTAATGTGAGAGTAATATGACAATCTGCCATTTTATTAAGATAGGAAACTGTCTTCACACACACACAACTATTTTGCAAAGAATATGTGAAATATTATAGTTGTATGGTAAGGACTGACAAATGGACGGTTATCAGGAAAATGTTAAGGTTTTGCAGAAGTAAAAAGGAAAATGAAAATATTCTGTTAGCGATTACTAAGCCAGAATTTTGCCACAGGCATCCACGTGGATTTGTTCAGATATATTTTCCTTGCTGTTCATGTTCCTAAACCCATCTCCTAGAATTGCAGTAGTAACAAGGACAGAATTTTTTCTTTTACTGTGAGGGATTCCTGTAATCAATACTTGGGTAATGGTTCATCTTTCCCAAAAGCTTCATATGGAGAGGATTGCACGAGTCTCTTCTATCCTCAGTTGAATTGTAACAGACTTCTTCCACTTCATAGCAGAGTTGTGAGCTCCTAAAGAAGGGAAACAAAACAAGCAAATTATTTCAGTGTGTGAATAAATGTAATCTCTGTCTGGCAGTATCTGCAGCTGAGAATATCTCTAAGAAGCCTTTGTACCATCTGTACCAGCATTTTTTTTTTCTTCTGAGAGGCTGATAAACAGCAAGCATTCACTCTCTAAAAGTTGTTTCAACTCTGAACTATGTCAAGTTCTGAAATATGTTGGGTGATTTGTGTATGTTACAAACACATCAGAATAATGTCCAGCGCTACATTCACTAAAGAATGAAGGCAGAGAGAATGTTAAGAATGATTTCCTGGTTAGAAGATACGTATTTTTTTTCAGTCAGTTCCACTGTGCAGAGTTTAAAGACCTTTTACTATTCCATAATTCTCTTATTTATTCTCCCCCAACTCTTAACTGAATTTATGTTGAACAATTTCATTCACAGAAAATCAATTTCCTTAATACATTTCACACGTTTACTTCTGCTACTCAGCCTAGTAATTCAGTTTTACTATAGAACGTCTTTCAAAAGCTAACCTAGTTTTTACTGAAACATCAAGAAATGTGAGTCTTATTGGTTCAATGTTTTTCTTGATCATATTTTTTTTTAATCATGATTAATCACATTGTTAAGTCCTGTTTTGTATTTGTTAAAACCCTGTTTTGTATTTCTTTTGTTTCTACTTTAGATATTGGCTCCTCTTAGCCTGTTTCCTTAGCAGTTAGAGAACTCTGAGATGAGAGATTTTCTCTCCCAGAAGATATTTTTTGTTGCTCTGTGTCTGAAGCCCAAACACGTCCTCTGCAGCTGCATTATAACAAAAACAAGCCAAACATTCCAGTGGATCAGCGACTGCTGCAAGGTTAGAAATACAAACCAGTACCACTACTTAGTTCAAAACATCAAAGTACATAATGTTGTTTCTCTTCTCAAATGGTGCTTTACACTGAAAGTACAATAATTTCAGTCTTTAATTATATTACACTTCCCCCCTTTTTCTATTTCTAGCAATGCAATGTATTTAATTAAAAAAATGAAGTAGTGAATTCTCAGAAGAAAAATAATTCTGAATAATCATTTGTTTTAACTGCTACCCTGGAGCATGAAATGGAAAATTATATAAGGTGATAATCTAATTATTTCCTCTTTTTAAGCAGTTATTTGGATGGGAAATTATATATAGATTGAGCATTCTCTCTGAGTAACTTGGTCTTGATTTTTATGTTGGCCTTAATCTGTTCTCCAGTACTGAGATGGAGTGTTTGTATGTAGTTAAATATAATACAGCTATTTCACTGAACATTCCAAGATCAAATCAGTTTTGATCCTCCAATCATTTTTCATTTTTTTTCAAATATATTCTACCAAATGATTTTGCTGAATGAAATAATTGAGACCTATTGTTTTCACTTTTATTTTATTTAAATGTACAGCAATGTGAATTTTAAGAGAATGCTGCTTTCTGGATGTTATTTGAACTAGCAGCTGTCCAGAATTCTCAGCTCACCTCATAGTAAGAAGGAATGTGCCAAGTAAGAAAAAAGAGGAAAAAAATAACTTTTTGGTGATCTGACTCTCAGAAACAAAGGCAGAGAAGTGATCAGTATCTAAAGAATATTTGCAAGAAAGTATTTTGTTTTCTTGAGTGCCTCATGGACACTGTAAGGTATGGAAAGGCTGCTCTTCTGGATCAGCATCTCAATTGTCCAATTCATTTCAGCTTCCCTTTTGTTAGAAATCACACTCCAGGATCTTTTCTATACCCAAGTTCAGCATAATCCTTTATTGTTTGTACTGTATAATAGTATGTGACCATATAAAGAAAATAGCTTCACGGTCTGGTTTCAGAACAAATTTACTTTACTATTCAAGCAGGGTGCTCAGTGCCAGGGCAGTTTCAGACATTTAGAGGTTTTCAAGGTCTAACTGGATATAGCCATAAGCAATTAGATCTGATCTCAAAACTGAACCTTCTTTGAGCAGAAGGATGGACTACAGACCTCTGATCCAATTCGAAGTTGATCTGTGTAAGAGTGGTGATTAAGTTGATCCATTCTACATGATGGGGACTCTAACACTGAGCTACATGTACAGGAGAAAAGAGGTGCAACTTGAGACTGATTTCCCTGGCTAGATCACACCTAAGTTAGCTTAGTTCAGACTGGTTGATGCACAGATTAACAGATCACTAAAAATTTAACATTTGAAGAAGTGTGAATTGTTTTTTCACCTGCAGAGTAAGGACTCTGCAGAGTTGATATTTTCTGTGGCCTAATTGGATACCTAATTGATAATTTCTTAAATTACTCTGTTGCTGATGAGTCAAACTGCATCTCTAATACCATCAGCTCAAAACTTTTTGTATTGAACAAAACAGGAAAAAAAAAAGCAAAAGTTACTTACTCTGTCTTTTATTTCTGGGCACACTTCTTCTCAAACAGGAATAAAAGTGGCAACATACAATCCTTTCTCTTTTAGAAATTGCTGCATACAGCTTTATGTGAACATTCAGGTTCATATTGAAAAGAAATGAATATTTACATATAGCATTTCTTATTACTTCTTGTAGTACAGGAAGATAAAAAGCCAAGTAAGAGCTAGAATTAGGGAGGTGATTTTTTTTTTTAATAATAATTTTTGTTGAAAGTTGTAAATACTGTGATTAGACTGGGTATGATATTGCAGGGGTCTATAATTTCATGGGTGGCTCCTTTGTAATTTTGGCATATGTTCTTTCCATAAACTTAGTTATAATAAGAGAAAGATTTGCCTTCATTAGAGCAAGTAATGAATTCATTTAATAAGATTATACTATTTTTGAAACTTGACACTATTTTTTTTTCAATAAACCACAATACGATAATCTTTTTTATTTGAATTTCTTCATTAAAATGGAATAATTTGACATACTGCTGTAGTCTGTTATTGAGAAGTTCAAACTGCAAGCCTCGGATAATTTCCCAACTGCAGTAAAGATTAGGAGCGGGGTGAGCTCATACTCCCCACGTAGCTCCTGGTGATCCTTCTAACAAACAGTGCCCCAGTTTTGTCTGTCAGTGGCCTTGTTCCGTTATCATGAACAACTGAACTTAATTCAATAAAACACTGATGTCCAAAACACTGAAAGAGGGGAAAGGAAATAAGATCTGAGAAAACAGAATAGTGATATTTTTGTAGCTATTTGTTTTTTTTTTTTTAGTGGAGAAAACATGAGGTGGAGGGGGAAGCATATCGTAAATTTCAGAGTGCAGTTTAGTGGTAGACTGAACTAGTATGATTTCTGCAGATCATCCTGCCTTCTCCAAGTGCCTATGTTAACCATTCCTGCCCTTTTACTATGCCAGTTGCAGAGTGGATCTTTTGACATGTTTTTTTTTAATTATTATTTATTTATTTCATTTAAAAATTTTTTTAAACCACATTGACTCAGCAAAGTACGTCAGTGCCATTGAGAAAATCAGCGTCCTTAAATCGTGATAGTACTAGCGCCAGAATTGAGGCATAGGAGGGGGCAAGGCTCTATAAAGTGGTCTGACGGTAGAGCTAGATATCAGCAATAAATGTGACTTGGAGCCACAGTATGAGGATAAATTATACCACATAGCTGATACAGTCTAGCAGTTTGCTGCTGTGAGAATAGGTAAATACTTCATCTTCTATTAGCTAGCTGTACAATCCCACCTTTTCCCTCAAATTTACTAGTTCTATCAATTAATTTATTGTGCGATAAATTGATTAAAGTTTTAAACCATAGGGAACCTATTCACTCTTTTATTTGTCAGGTTTGTTTTCTTCCAGTTCAGTAATTTGGGTTGCCTCGATGCAGGGTATAATGTGTGGGAAATCCAGGACAAAGGGAGGGTGAAAGAAATAACTGTGTATATATAATCACAAGCAGGAGGAACAAGATCCCCCCCTTTTGGTAAAGACCAACTAGTAGAACAGCTCAGGATAGCCTTGTTTCATTCCACTCTATTCTTTTTCAGAGCAGCACAACAGTTGTTTTCATTATATATTATTCTTATACAGTTAATGTTTCTTTTTTCCTTGATCAGTTCTGGGATACACATTGGTCAGGGAGCACATGCTTGATCCCTTTTGCTACCTCTTGCAGGTTACAGATTTTGACAATAAAAATGAGCTCAACATCATAATCTGTGGATGTAAATGACATCACTAAGTCCTTTCTGACTTTAGAAACAGCTTTTTTTTTTTTTGTTTCCTTGAATGATTGGATACGTGTATTTTGGAAGTCTGACTGTAATATGATAGGAACTGTATCTTTATTAATTGAAGGGATTTCATACAGCGTGGAAATCCATTGTACAGAATATGATGTCTAACTTGCATTTACTTTTTTCCATTTTGCATAACTAATATTAGAGGTTCATTGCTTAACTGCATTGTTGATTTTTTTTTTTTATTTTTTTTTTTGGTGTTGCATTCCGGACAGTTTTTTCTGTGGCAGAGTTAGGGGAGATACCAATAAGAGATACAAAAACAAATATAATAGCATGACTTAAAGGCCTGCAGCAGGACTTGGAGATCAGGTGGTGAATTAGAAATGAATGGAGCCCACTGACTGACCCCTCAGAGCCTCCTTTATGGTTCAGGAACCTTTGATATGCTACCGTGAAATTCTGAACTGTCCCATATTTAGTTGTGTGAAGGCATAAGAAGTTTAATTAACTATTGAAACCAAATTTAAATATACTGGTTTTGCTTTATTGGATTTTTGTTTCTAAGCTGTCTAGTGTGTAAATTTGATTTAAACCCAGGAGCGCTACGCAGGGAAGCAGTCATGTGATTTTTTTTTTTTTTTTTTTTTTTTTTTTTTTTTTTTTTT
>NW_024884722.1:13913709-13921551 GCF_019232065.1 Centrocercus urophasianus
TTTTTTTTTTTTTTTTTTTTTTTTTTTTTTTTTTTTTTTTTTTGAGTGTTTTTCAGAAGGCTGAGAGAAGTATTTCATAACTGAACCTTGATAACATGCTACTTGGAGAGAGCTCTTAGCCATATTGTCTGACATTTAGGTTATGCTTGAGACAACTTATTTACTTTAAATGTATATAAATACAAAAAATTGCTGCAGTATGCTACTTAGGAAATAAATGCATTTGACTGTAGTAACCCATCTTCATCTGAATTAAACAGTTTATTTGAGATCAAGTAAATTCCTGAGAAAAATTCAACTTTATATATATATGCATTACAGACAAATATATTATCATATGTTTCTAATAGACAGTTATCTTCATGATCAAGATTTTGTGCATTATTCTCACATGAACTTCAGCCTTCAGGAGGCAGTTTTCACTTCATGAGCTTTTCCTCATCTTGGCCTCAAATTAGGTGGAAATTAGATTTAGAAAGTGATTACTTTTTAAACCAAGATTTGACTCTTTACTGAAGAATGAACACAACTAAATTCCTTTACCATAATTATTTTCATCATTCTTAATCATTAGAAATCATTATGAATCATTTAATAATAACTACCACAGCTATATATAATGCAGATCGTGTTCAAGGGAAACTTCTCAGAAGAGAATGTGCTGAGTTCATTACAAACTGCTACTACAGCTTTGCACAATTTTTTTATTTGCTAAGTGGGTCTTCAAGTGCATGCTTATAGGCAAGAGAGAGAAATTACCATTATAAACTGAATATATACATGATTGCATACTGGCATGAGGCATTACATCAGAAAGTAAATCAGGCCTAGGCCTGATTACACTTGATATGATGTAATTTCTAAATGGAGAGCTTTGAAGATTGCAAATTATGTCAGTAGATGGCAGTAATAGCCAAGTGAAACACATCCAGAGGATCTCAAGGTTTTGAACTTAATCTCTTAATATTGAATCTAGAAATAGACAAGTAAGCACAACATTGTGCTGTGTTAAAATGCAGATCAGATATAAATTACAATTATACATAGATACTCCAATAAGCTCCTTGCAATTCTTTCTAAAGCTTTGAGAATTTTCATATTGTTCTACCTAATTGGTATTTTGAAAAGATGAAGAGAAAGTAAACAACCAGGTAGTTAGTCAGCATCCTAAGTGATTATCTCTGATGTAGGAAGTCTCACAGCCTAGAAGACAAGAGATGAGCTGCTGAATATAAAATGCTATAACCAGATGGTAGATGATGTTCCAAAATCTTACTAGGTAAAATGAAAATTGAAACATCTAAAATACCACTTGTTGGATTAAAAAAGTTTAAGATAAGAAAATTATGTAACATTTTTTATCATATGGAGGGAACTAATACAGCAATTATGAAGCTAAGATGATAATTTAAGTCAGCTGATTTAACAGAAGTCTAGATAAGATAATTTAGTATACTGTGTATTTAAAAAAAAAAAATTGATAGCTGTGCTTAGTCACCACTGTGAAGAGTATCTTCACTTCTAATTTGCCCATGGAGCCAACAGAAAAGGAAGGTGATCCACAACAAATAAATTGTGTATAGCACTAAAAAAGGAGAAATAATTTCTGCACAATTTCCTAACAGAGTTCCCTTGGGTTATACAAACCACTGGTTGCTTGTAGATGCAGAAGCATAGAAAGTGTTTATCTCTGTCAATTTGGTAGACCATATCTATGATGTTGTGTCCAGTGTTTGACTCCCACTTCATCAAAGACATTGATAAACGAGCAATTTCAGGCCATGAAATAGCATGGTCAGCAGTCTAGAGCCCATTCCCAGGTTAGAACCAACTTGATAAAGTCCTTAGTGAGCTGGTCTGATGATCTCACAGCTCATTTTGTTTAGAACAACATGGTGGACTAATGACTACCTAAGGTCTTTTTGAACATGAATTAACCTGTAACTCTATATTAACTAGCCAGCTATAACTATACGACCGTGGTCCTCGTCTCCCCTGTTTTCAGTCATTAGTCCTGGGAATCAGAATGAAACAAAGTGAGAGAAAATACATTGTCCTGCTATAGCAATATGCTGAATAGCAGACAACATCCTAAATTAGGATTATATAAAATATTTCAATAGCTATTAGAAATTAATAATGGTAAGACTCTGCCATACTTTGTTTACTTGTTTTCAGGAGGTTAAATGTTATCCAATATATATTCCATTTTTGGGTCTCTTTTGATCTCTTCTGCTCTCTTTTCATTCTCACTGAAATAGCCCCAAGTACTATACTTATTTTTCTTTCAATGAGAAGACATGGCATCATCTGTATAGAAAAAATGAGAAAGCTACATATCCTTTTTTTGGGAACGGAAAAAAGAGTTCTAGAAGATTTTAGCTGTTCTGAGGAGGCTAAGAAGATACCAAGTCTAAATTAACAACTTGATTTGTAACTAACTTTTGATAGCTGACAGTCTGGAGTATTTTTAAAGCAAAATGCTCCATTACAACTTCTCATTTCAGGTATTTAATAGAGTAAATCCTTAATGTGCTCAGCCACAGGCAATGCCTCTCTTCAGTAATTCACAATGAATTAATTCTAACACAGCACCCTTTTCTTCCTGGTCTCAGGTGCTATACATAGCGCCTCTGTGTGGGAAGGATGAAAGAATGTTATCATTATTCTTTTCTTATATACTTTAATTGAGGTACAGTTTAGGTAAGAACAGGCTTCTGCATCCCTTTCTTGTATTCAAGTTGTACCTACTTCCACAAGCAGCAATTTCAAAAGAGTTAACCAACCTCTCAAAAGGTAGTGAAATCAGTCCTCAAGCTTAAGGTGATGATTTTTTTGTTACTTCTAATGGCTGCACCAAGAGTAGATAAGGAAGCAGCTGTTACAGAAGCCAAGAAGGATGCGATTCATATTCAATACCTAGTAAATCCAGGAAAAACAAACTCTGTGCTTTCCTCTGACAGTTTTCTGTGATAAAATAATCAGTGTGCAGAGAGCTGAAAGACTTAATTATGTGAGTTTTTTGGATTTTTGAAAATAGATGCAAATACTGTTTATAATTTCACTCATCAGCTCAGTAGTTCTCATCCTAAGAATTCCATAATATATCTGTGTTTTCTGTTCACATATAAAAATCACTACAGATATGAAAGTTAAAAAAAAAAAAATACACTTCCTTACAGTAATACTGAAGGTTATTCGTATAGACAAATTGAACCATCTGAATAGCTCTCTCCTTCATATATTGCAATATTTGTGATTCAAAGATGGTTCAAATGCATTTTCACCCACATTCACTGAAGTGTCTACAGAAAAATGTAATTAGTTAAAAAAAAAACAAGCTTCTACTGTCAGATATCTACTTTATGTACATTCCCAGATCCAAACTTAACTTCTTGGAAAAGATAACTCTGCAAATGAACCTGTTTTCACATAAGTATAACGACCTTAACAAAAATGAAAGTTGAGCAAGGAAAACTTGTGAGTGGACTTTTAATAATAGGCATTCTGCCAAGTTTAGATAAGAAGCTCTGCACAAATGCTGTGAAATATTCCTCCCCTCCTCTGTAACAGTCAGTACGTAATTACCAGCACTGAACCTAGCAGCAGGAAGTAACATTTCACAGGGTTTCAAAATGAAACTTGATTAGCTTTTCAATGCTAAAATTAAAGCTGAGATCAGAAAGATCTGCCAGATCAGCAGACTCCCAGGTTTGCTTTCTAAAAGTTAAAAAAAAAGAAAGAAAAAAGAAAAAAAGAAAAAAGGGATGGAGAGAGGGGGAGATTTTCCTATTGGTTTTGCTACAATTAATTAAAACAATGGAAAAAGTAGAAAAAAGTTAGGATGGCTTCGGCCTTGTCCTTACAAGTTGAAACAGCACGAGACTAGAGAGAGCGAAAGTCAGACAAGAAGGGGGGGTTTATCTATGGTTGTTACTAAACACATGAGCAAATTTTTTTCTACATAAGAAGAAGTGTCAGAGCCCCAGAGCCTGTGCTGTAACCCTCATTTGCATTTACACTGCAATTTATTTTGAGAAGGAGATTATTTTGTGTATATTTACACACTATAATTTGTCCTTGTATTTAAATATGATAAATTTGCCATGCATCTAGCAGCACAAAGTCTTTGGTTCTCTTGCTCTTTAACATAATCATTTTAAATTTCAAGGTTCGCCCATAAACATGAGTGATCTCTTTCAAATATCTACCTAATCTGAGCAGAATGTTGTGCTATCTTTCGCTTTCTCCAGGCAGAATTTATTAAGAGTTTCTGCACTCTCTTGTCAACAACTGAATTCTCTGCTGCTTTTCTGGGTCTGATAATGTGAACTGTAATTATGAAGATGAATCCAGTGTGGTTTACCTTTTACACAGAAATTATAAGTGAAGATGTTTGTTAATATCACAGAAGTGTAGAAAAGATTATGATGTAGCAATGCAGTGTTTTCAGCATCAAAGCTGCATGAGCAATGATCTACTCTCAGAATGAATTTGTATTTGCTTGAGATGGACAGAGCATGTATTTTCAATGCATTCAGTCCAGAAACTGAAGTCTGGGACTTTTTATAAGGGCATGTAGTGACAGAAAAAGAGGTAATGGTTTTAAACTGAAAGAGGATAGGTTTACATTAGATACTAGGAAGAAATTCTTTCATGTGAGTCACTGGAACAGGTGCCCTGTGAGGTTTTGATTGCCTCCTCCCTGGAAGCATTCAAGATCAGGCTGAATGGGGCTGTGAGCAACCTGGTCTATAGGGAGATGTCCCTTCCTATAGCAGGGATGTTGGAACTAGATGATCTTAAAGGTCCTTTCCAACCCAAACTATACTATGACTCTTTGTTTCTGTGACTGGTTGTTTTTTTTTTTTTTTTTTTTTGTTTTCAATTTCTCACTATCCGGCAATAAATTTAAAGATACGTTTCTATATACTTACCTGTATGTTTAGGAATGTCCTCAGATGAAATTTCATTCTGTGACAACTGTATTATGAACCTTTAATCATGAGATTTAATATTCTGGATATCCTAATTCTCCACCGGTTTGCACCTTGTGTATTCAGTTGAACATGTGCAAAGTGAGATAGGTGTTAAATGAAACCAGACTAGTTTGGCAACAAATGGCTTATCCTTTGAGCAGGTGTAAATTGTTGTGATGAAATATAAAGGGTTAGGGAATTCAGCCCTTTGTGGCAAAATAAAGTGATTTTGCCTATTTTCCTTCCCATGACGTGGAAAATATATATCCCATTTTTATCTGTCTTTACAACTATTAAAATGTGTGTGTGCCTCATCAGATGATATCAACAAGTAGTCAGCATTTAGGACATTGACGTCTTTCTCCAGATATTTAAAATCTTTTCTTTTAAATAATGACAGTTCAGTGGAAGCACAAAAATTTTTGTCAGAATAATTCTCTTTCTGAGATAACGACCCTTGATTACTAATCAGCAGTGGTTCCTCAACCTGTGGTTCCTCAAACACACAAATTGTGTTCTTGTCAGTAAATTGCACTAAAAAGACCTGTTTTATATATTGACTTAGTGTAACTTTTAATGTAAGATTTAATACAGGTTTATTTTATTCAGTGACAATAAGGATTTTACTTAGTTTTTTTTAACATCTGCTTTTATTTGGCAATATCATATTCCATGTAAAATCAGTAATAGATTGAAATATTTGTTATCCTTCCTTATTCCTTCTTTCTGAACAATTTTACCTCAAGTTGTAATAGCACTCTATAACATAGAGGAAAATGTCATTTGTTATTGTCACTTTGTCCATTGTATTTATGTTTAGCATGTTTCCTGTTGATATTAGGCCATAGCTCATGAAACTTCATCTGGTTACAGCTAATGCAATGGAACTGTGTAAATTAATCTCAGGTAAGTATGACCCTCAAACATTATATCCCCCTCCAAAAAACTTGAGTAGTTAGATGATAACACATTAGCAGATTCTTATTCAGTGAAATAAACAAAGTATTTCTCATATTTACAAAGCAGTTATCATCCAATACAATTTCTACAATAATAATTTCTTTCCCTCATTGTTTCAGCTTCTCTAACTCACATCATGCTCTTGTCAGTCAGTAAACGACCTTCCCCATACTTTGAAAAAGAAAGTATTCGTATAAGTATTCCTGTTTGGCTCCGAGACCATATTCTCTTAGTATTTCTTGATCCTAAAGAAGATGAGGAAGCAAAATCTTTTGGAAATTGGAAGGAAAGCATCTCAAGTCTATTCCTTTTAAAGCTCACTCATTTTGCTATGACTTTCAGGGAAAACAGAATCAAAATTTTCTGTTGCCTCTGGTGATTAATAAGTTGCTAGTATCATAAATTTGATTAAATTAATTCTGATGCCTACTGATAATGCCTGCTGCTTATATGGTTATAAAAATATTTTCTGTGTGAACAAGAAATATGAGCAAAATAATTGTAGATATTTAGAGGACAAATACTTTAAAAAATATGGTACTTAGTAGCTTACAAATGCAGATTAAATGCAGCAGGCTTTCTGTTTTTATTCTGAAAGAAGTATATTATTTCTAGAGTTTGCCATGACTAAGAGTTGTCATTCCTCATCAATCCCATCTCTGAAACTCCAAAGTTCAGATAAGACAAGGTCTTGTTAGAAAAGTCCCTGTGGGCACTTGGGTGATTATCAGACTCTGAAGGGCAGACTATTTCTTCTAGATGAGTAGCTTCCTTAAGGCCTTACCAAGCTTTTCTAGGAATTAGCATGGATCTGCTTACTACCAGCTTCACAGCAGATAAAAGCATCTTTTCAAGAGTCAATCACAGCTTTTAAATAAAAACATGGCAATGAAACTTGGAGGAACTCTTGGCAGAACATGTCAGCTTGATGTCATTTGGGTATTTGAATGAAGATATTAGTTGACATGTAAGCGGAATAGAAACTGCTGCCAAGACAGGCTTTGGACAAAAATCCTGTAGGTATATTTTACAAAGCACATTCAGAGTGGTTAATCTTCCCAAGCACATTTAGACTGGGGGGAAAAAGAATTAGTAAAAGAAATGTGGAAACCTCCAGTGAATTTGTATAAGACATTGAGATGGTAGGAGGAAGAATGAAGACAAATCATATAATAGAATCATAGAATCATAGAATGGCTTAAGTTGGAGAGAACCATGAAGATAAGCTAGTTCCAGCTCCCCTGCCAGGGGCAGGACTGCCACCCACTAGATCAAATTCCCCAGGATCCCATCCAACTTGGCTTTTCATCCATCAGGACCTCCAACTCCTTCTCCTCAGGGCTACTCTCAAGTTCTTCTCCCAGACTGTATTCATATCTGGGATTGCCCTAATCAAAGTGCAACACTTTGCACATGGCCTGGTTAAGTCTCATTAGACTCCCATGGGCCCAGTTTTTGAGTGTGTCCAGGTCCCTCTGGATGGTGTCCCTCCATTCTATTGTGTACGTAGTTTGAGAATTAATATCTATATATCTGTATAGGGAAATACAGTTTTGTAGTCAATAGTTATTATTACTATTTTTAAACTCCTTGATGAAACCATGTTTACTTAGTAATACTATATCTTTTAGTTTCTTTTCAAGCTGGTCATTGTACCCATAATTAAATCTGACATGACAGTTTCTTTCAAGCAAATCTGAAATATACTTACATTCACAAGAAATCTGTGGATTGACATTTAGAAGCAGAAGGTTTGTTCAAAATAATGTCTCTCTAAAATAAAAGGAGTCAGAATGTACCTAGTCCTCTAGGTTGGATGTCAGGAGGAAATTCTTTACAGACAGAGTGGTGAGGTGCTGGAACAGGCTGTCCGGAGAGGTTGTGGATGCCCCTTCCCTGGAGG
>NW_024884722.1:13921561-14078380 GCF_019232065.1 Centrocercus urophasianus
AGGTTGGAGATTCATGATCCTTGAGGTCCCTTCCAACCCTGGCCATTTTGTGATTCTGTGATTCACCTATGTTTACAGATAAACTGTCGCTCTTTTTAGTTGCAGCCGGTGACAGCAACGTGGGTAGGATTGATCTATTCTAAAGCAAACATTTCCAGTGTAAATATTTCCAAGTGTTAACACTTTTGCAGATTTCAGTAAATGGAACTAGATATTTTCTAAGGCATAACTTCTGCTATCTTAAGTAGATATCTAGAACAGATCAGATGAATATTACTTCTTACTGAACAAGTCTAAAAAAGCTTATTAACTAACATGCAGGTAGCTACAATGTAAGCATCTGAAGTTTGGTAAGATGAATTTTATCTTCCTCACTCTCTATAGTCGTCTTTTATAGTTTCAGTCTTGAGAAATGTTAAGAGATTTTCTACAAACTCATGCTCCTATCTGACATCTCTGTTCCATAAATTGTTTCCAGCAGAAGTGCCACTAAAGAACAAAAAGACTTTTATTATCCTTAGTGATGGGTTTCATTTCTGGAACCAGCCCCCCATTTGTGTTACAAAGTTTTTCAATGGTACTATTTTGGAATGGATCTGCTAAAAATACTGTGCACAGAGATGGGCTCTTTTAAATATCATTTTCATTTTTTAGTTTCAATGATATTATGTTTAACTGACATAGTCTTAGTGACTTTCTAGTTGCTGCTACTTTGTATGATGCTGTCATCTATCTCCTGACAGTCTGCTTACTGTACGCTTACTGTGACTGAATTATGTAGAATGTACTTTTGTTCCTGCAGACAGTAGATTTATTAAGACTGAACTTCATTTACATAGGAGTTCTTCTGTGTCACCTGGTCATTCAGAAAAAGTGTGTGTGCTGCAGTGTATTGTGCCTTAATATAAGTGCAGATGAGAACCTGTCTTCTAATGCAGATAGCCAGCCAGCTACCAGTAGTATTTGTAGTGCCACATCAATTATATCTACTTAGCCATGCATTGTTATTTATCAATTTACTTTTGGTTTTTATGTATACCTGACTCTTGAAAAATTCATTTTCACCACCTTTCCTTGAAAAAGGAACACTGCATTTTCTAAGGGAGGGCAACCTGTGGATGTTGCAGAGTGCATATATCTTACCTATGCTGGAATGAGGGTGTTTACCAAGGGCACTATTCCATTTTTCGATCAAATCCCAGGGATTCGTGAAGGCTTAAGTGACTTGTCTGAGACTTCACAGAAAACAGAAGTTTTTCCATGTCAACATTGTTAATACTGTTAGAGCTAAAAGGTTACTAACTTCATAAACTGCTATTGAGCTTTTAGGGTAAGATTTTTCTAGCATTGCTGTCTTATATTTAACCCTTTCTGTACTTCAGTAGTTTAGTATTCAAACATCAAGGAAAAAAGGTTTAAAAAAAAAAGAGCATATTTGAAGTTAGCTAATTAAAGTATTCAGATAACTTTAAATATTTAAACTTTACATGTCCTGTATTTATAGAAATTTGAAATGAGTCTTTTTTAGTTCATAGAAAGGAGAATGAAAGCAGAGGAATGAGAAATCAGTGTATGAAAAGCAATATATGAGTTGTGACTGATAAATTATCTTCTGATATGTTAATGAATTCCAGATAAAGAAGTTTGCAATATGATATTTTATTGAGATTTTAATAAACTAAATTAGAAATTGAAAGGTGATCTGAGTGAAATAATCCTCAGGAATCTTTTGAAAAAATAATGAGGAATTTAAACACTTAAAGAGGCATTTTTCTAAACATAGACCCTAAAAATCACATATGCACATATTTGCATTTTAAATAGATACATCTGAAAAGTCTACAGAGCCTACAGCTAGTACTATTTCTCTTTATACTTAAACAGAAATAACAATTTTAAAAATACTTGTTTAGAAATAAATACTCTTGCATGCATTAGTACATCTATATTTAATGTCAGACTCTTTTCAGGCACACAGAAAATCCTGTATGTCTGTTTGACCCTGATGAGTAAAGATAATATACAGACAGATGTGAAAATACTTGAACAAATCAGGTATCTGTGATTAAAACAGCATTAATCAAAGGGACATATCTAGGACTTCTTCAAAGAACGCTAATGCTGAAGTGCTCATTTTTCTGTTTTGCTTTCCTCTGGCAAGCACAAACAAGTACTTGCAGGGAAAAAAAATTGAGAAACTATTGCTGCAACAGGAAAAATACAATTGTAGCAGTCAGCTCAGACTGATAGCCATTCTATTTAAATGGGTGAGGCTTAGACAGCTAAGATGTATCTTTAAAATACGAGAACATCCACAATAGCTTCAGTTTGTCTGAAAAATTATTTTATTGTCTCAGCATCCAATTCAACATGCTTGATTGTTAATGTTCATATTGTTATTTCTTATCATGTAAAGCAAGTGTAATTGAGAGATAATCCCTATGTAGCATATTTCTAAACCCAACAGTATTCTATTCACACTGCAGTGAATATTCAAACAATACATATTAATTTTGAGGGGGAAAAAAATCAAATAAATCTAAAAAACAAAGGAGTAATAGATGTGATTCAGTACACTTAATACGTTTACAGAACGTACATGAGAAACAATACCTTGCTTTGTCTAATGTTCTCCCCATGTGACAGGTCAATCTGTTCTTTAATGCTTAATTCATCTTTTCTTATTTAACATTTCTCCATTTTTCCCACTAGCTTCTAAGTAAATTTGCATCTTAGCACAGTAGATTTTAACTTTAGCCACATGAAATATAAACACTTTTTATAGGTACTATATATGTCAGGAATACTTTGAATGTTGAATTTTATTGTGTGGTTTGAAATTTCTCTCAGTCTAGGAGTTTCTTTGAATGCTTGCATTAAGAATGTATAAATTCATGTCTTTGTTTTCTTCCTCCCTTCTCAGACCTTCCCAGTTGTTTGATTTCTCCCAGTTGTTTGATTTCTTTCATTATAGAAAGACACGAAATTGCATTTAAGAAACCTGAAAGAGAATTTATCTTGCTACATTTTTCTCTATAAAGGATTATTAGTAGATCAAACCTAAAGGTACTACTACAGAGAACAGACTACCTGTCCCATGGAGATGCTTTTCCTATAGCACAGTAGAGGTTTGTCCTGCCTACATATTTCATAAAGCTGCCTAAGGAATAATAATCTCTTTGTGACTATGCACTGGTTGGTTCAGTATAACATATGTAAAGGATTTTATTTTTAATTTTTTAAAGTCTATTGCATGACAAATTTGTTGCAACAGTACTCGCCTTTCTTTTTTGCTGTAATAATGGCAAAATTTTCTTTGGTTAAACATGCATCCAATTTAATTACTGCTGAAGGAAGTCACAGTACATTAACAGCTGACTTGTAAGCCTGGAGCTCTGAAAACTGCTCCTTCCTCTTGACAAAAAGCTTTGAAAATTTAGTTTCTCTGCAGTGACTGAGGTGATTGAGGTAGAGATAAGCTGAAATAGATGTGAATTGGAGGGAGGAGAGATTAATACCCACCAGCATACTTCTAGGTATAACTGATGAAGAAAACACATCCACACTGGCAATTAAGTGAGACTTATATTAAATTCAGTAACTTACGTATGTATCTGTGTAAAGAACAAAAGAAGTGTACGATTATTATCGACAAAGGAATATATTCCCTAGATTAAAACAAACAACCAAACAGAAAGAACTGGGTTTATACATAGAATATGATCAAAATCTTACAAGCTCCTACCACAAGCCAAATTCCAATTAGCAGAGGAATTTGGTTTTATATTATGATATTTAGTATAAATTGAAGGAAGTGTAAATTGATGAATAGTGGTAGGCATCTTCTCAGTGTGGCATCACGTCCTGCTGCTACTCATGAAGAACAAGTTTTCAAACTAATTAGATAGAAAGAGGAAGTGTGTGATGAATTTCCAGGTTGGCCAGCTCCCATGTTTGAAGTGCAAGTCCCAAGGTAATTGTTCTTTTTTCTTACAAAAATTTCAGCTACTGGAAACCTAGGGATATATAAGTAAGGTGTCTTGCCTTATTACTTAATTATATGCGTAAAAGAATATATGTATGTTTTCTGGTTGTAAGGAGAAGCATGGATATGTGGCAGTAGAACACTATAAAGTCTTAAAAATTGAAGGTAAAATCAACTGAATTGTTTAAAGGAATGCATGATTCTGCTTTCAATCTACCAGTTCTTTGGGAAAGGCTAATCTATTTAAAGCACTTGGGACAGCAGATGCTGCCACCAAACTGTTAACATAGTTATCTTCTTGAGTGCTTTTACCTGGTGTTTTGTCTCACAAGAGTCTGGAATGTATGCTTACATGTAAAGCACAATTGGGCTTTTCAAGGGTTGAGAGGAAGATGGCCTGGGTTGTCTTTAACGTTCTATAACCAGTTGCAACTTAAGAAGACATGCAAGTGTTTTGGTAATGACCAAAGTACAGAATAAAAATACATGAGACTAACGAAGACAGAATTCCTACAGCATTAACTTACCACATTAAGGTTCAGGCGGAAAGAGGTTTGAAGAAAGTGCTATTTCCCCAGGCCTTTTGACTTGTGCAGAGACACTGTTCCTGAAGGCCTGTGTGGTGTACGTGCAATTATTGACCTGTGGCAGCAATTGAAGGACTTGAAACTGCTATTGCTTTCTTGCAATGAATATGAGATCAAACTCTACTTGAATTCCTTCATAATAATCACAATGCATACCTTTTTTAAATGATAGACATTAAAGAAATACGTCACGCATATGAACAACATGAGTACATGATTCGTTGCCTGCAGCTAGTTGACTATGTAGTTTTGCTATTGTTGCAAGAGGGAGATTAGCAGAAGGGAGTGTGACTCTGCTATGTTTTGCTATTCGTCTCAGCTGCCTGTTAGCCCAAGGGTGAAGATTTTTCAAGTTAATATTTAAAGGCCCAAGAGTATTGCATCCCAAGTGCATTTTTGAGCTTCTGATGCCCTGTGTTCCATTTCAATCTTGACGGTTAGGAGAGAGAAATTTGGGGCCTGAGGGCATTCTGAAACAGAACAAGCTGAGAGTGTGCAGTATCTCCTCCTCTGGAGTACTGGGAATGTGGAATGTTTTCTTTCCAAAGCTATGTATATTTCCAGAGTACGTTCAAAGCATACTTTCCATCTCTAACCAGAAAGCTTTCTGTAGCAACATTCTAATTATAATTATTTCAGTTAGTAGTTGCAATTTAAAATAACAGGCTAAGGAAGAAAGATCATTGTAATGTGATAATTCTCATTACAGGGTCATTAAACTCTGATTTTGACATTTCTTATGAAAAAATAAATATTAATTTGTGTTTTCAGCTTACAGCATTTTTGAGAATATTTGAGAGGCAATCATGCTTGCTTATTGTTTATTTTAAATCATAAACAAGTAATACTTGAGATAAGAAGTAAGATTTTAATGCTCTTCAGCTGGGGAATGTTCAGAGGACAAGCTGCTAAACATTCTGAGATTCTTTTCCTAAAGGTATCCATATTACTGTATTCCCATTTCATCTGCCAATCGTGACTACAGGATGAGTAAGTTTGAATTCACCTTTGCATCCAGTCAAATTCTGACAGGTTTACTTGTGTTGCATGAAACAAACTTGTATCTGAGATTGCACTGAAGACAAAGGTCGTGCCAGGATCAAGCATATTCAAGCCAATGATCCAGATCTGCAACCCTAGCTCAAGCATGATGTCTGCTACAAAGTTACATCTGATCAAAGGCTACAGAATACCATTTTGAATTAGAAGCAATAAAAAAATCTTTTGGTATTTCAGACAAAATGCTTTCTAATGTAAACCAAAACTAATTATTTCTTTGTGCTACTGCTAATGCTGAAAATACTATATATTTATTTTATGAACTGGTGGCTTAATCAGCACTGAATCCATGTTGGAAAGTGTTAGAATATATTTTGTCATCTGGCTCAGCTTTAGGCAGTTATATATGTAAACATAATTACTATGGTATTCCTTTTTAAACATGTTGCTCTCAAGTTTGTGATGAATGAGCCTGTGATGTGTTTGCCTGACATCTTTTTGAATTGAATTAATCCAGTATTAATTTATTTTAGATGTGCCAGAAGCATCATCCTATTGCTAATAAGTTGAAATAGACAGCAGGAAATGCAGGTCCCTCCCTAGCATTGCCAGAATGCATCTCTGTGTGTATCCAGCAATCTGGGTGATAAGTTGACAGAATGAGGCCAGTGATGCAAATAAAGGAATTTTTTCCCCTCTCTCCTTGCAGTGAATACACTCATTTATATATGAAGTTAGAAAATGCAGTTTATTTCTTGCCACTGGCTAACTTACTGACCAGTATTTCTGCACAAAATATCAATCTGAGAAGTAGCTGCTGTATCAGTATTACTATTACATGATCGTGTGATAAGAGTATTTATGTTTCAGAAAGTTAGGCTATTTTGTTCAGCTTATCAGCTACCTGAGACTGAAGAAGCATTGTCTGCATGCACTTGGGGCTAAATCCTCACTACAAATTAAGAGTAGTTTTCCAGTACTCACTGCAGCTGACTCAAATTGGTGCCACTTTGCTGTAGTGGAGTGCATGAATTAATACTTCTTTAAAAAGCAAATAAACATGTTTTTTAAAATGGAAGATAAACTTTTTCCTGTCCTAAAAAAAAAAAAAAAAAGTTATTATGCTTGTATAGAAAGAGAAGAAAATCAAAGATATTGAATGAATGACAGTGATGTGCTTCTGTAAAATAAACATCCTATGCTTATTAAAGTAACATAATCCTGTTAACTTTTATCTTAATACCTGGGTAGTGATGATAGGAAGTCAAAAAAAGAACTCATAACTGTACCCCATTCTAATCTGATAAAAAGGAATAATGCACAAAGGTGTCCAGGAAGGTGATGTACTTCTGTATTTTTTGGCTAATTACATCCAGATGCTACAGAAAATGTTATTAGTATATTTCACTTGCACTTCTATGGGCAGCTGTATTTGTGAACAGAGAAATTATCATCTGTGACAAGTGCACTTTTAGACAAAAATAATGGAGTGCCAAGCACCTAGAAAATGAAATGAAATGGGGCTTCTGCAGTTAGTTTGCTGTTACCGATGCAATATATATTGCAATTTGACAAAGATCCATCTTGCAGGTAATTCAGGGGGAAAAAAGGTCATCTAAGTGTTCATTTCCACAAGAACTGACTCTCAGATTGAAACTTGTATGTCTGTTTGATGGATGGGAGAATCACTTTTTCCAAACCCACAAAAGATGTTGGAAGTAGTCATTCAAGTGTCTGAAGCAGCTCTGATCTTCCTTTGTATAAAACATGGTGCATGATACTCAGTATGATCCACTATTGTATGCCACTGTCGTTTCATTTTGTATGACATTTTTTCACTGAAATGAAATGTCAGATGGCTATCAGCCTGTCTGATTTTGTGTTTTTAGTGTGAGCAATTAATATTGTGAACTCTGTCCATATAACACTAATTGCAGCTGGCAGAAAGGGCTTTCACTATGTATATATATTTTTAAATAACTGAAACAAACAGTGCAATTTAAAAAATATTACTAGAAATGCAGTCACATTAAAACCAATGCCTTCTTAATGTAGATGAATTTCAGTTTTTAAATTCCAAGCTGGTTTTTAAACAAGGTAAGGAGGTTGTTTTTGTTTTACTTTTTTAAATCTGAATTAAAAATCTATAAACTTCCTTAGAAACTTTATTTCTGAAAAGTATGAAAGGCAGCTTATTTTGAACCCTGTTCCGCTCTGCCTACTTCCAACATGAACAGGCACTATGTATGTAATCCATCAGCTACTATTTTCTGGAGAATCTGTTCATCTTTTTTATTCATTCCGCCATATTCCACTTGACAAAAATCTGCAATCATGTAAACAGAGGCTGTCTGGAAAACATAATGGATGCAGCTGCACTTGAATCTGAGAAAACAATACCCATTATCTGCAAGTTGAAAATATTTACAATAGTATATATCGACAGCTCACAGAGGACAGATGCCTAGAGCATAGCCTAAACAGACTTCTGTTCATTACATGAAATAATGTTACAAACAGCTCATACTGCAACAGCTGCCTGCAGTTCAGTATGACTTCAACAGGATCACTTTAGTGCATGGTTATAGATTCAGCTTGTTTTTGTTTTAGACCAAGTGTAATTTGCAAGCTATGTATGATGCGTGCATATGCCTAAGTATAGCATATGTTGTTTATGAGCTTTTAATCTTTCTTCACTCAAGGCAGTGATGCACCCCCTGCAGTTTAAAGTGTTCCATCTGTGTCACTTGTCTACAGTGGTAGATTTGTATCTTAGCAGAGTTAGAAGAGATATCTTCAATCTTCTTGTGACAGTTGCACAGCATTTCAGGCTGACAGCCCTTGTCAAATCAACAACAAAGCCTACGCATCTTGCACGGCTAATTTTCCAGAAAGGATTTTAAAAACTCCTAACAGTGCAGAGAACTGTTACTTCCCCGCACTGCAGCATTTGGCCAAAGGACAGATATAATATGCTGAACCTGTCCTACAATACTGTGGAGGTCCCAAATAAGACAAAATAGAGTGTTTTGAAAAACCAGCAGTTACCCTGAATAGCATAATGACCAGAAAAATTAATTCAGGAATGCACAATACCTAGAGAAATCCCTGGAGTTGCCTGTTATTGTCTTACCAGCCCAGTCACAATTTTCATTTAGAATTGTGCCATATTAACTGAACAATTGTTTAGCAGAAGAGGACCATAATCTTAGGTCTTATTACTTTTGTTTTTATCTGCCCTATTTTTTTTCTACTGTAAGTTTATAGTTTATCACACACATACCCACGCATATAATATATATATGTATATATATATATATATGCATGTACTCATCTGTACATTCACACACAGATACACAAGTAGAATTTAAAAAGTGTATGATAGTTCAAAATGTTCACATCAAAATAGAAACATTTCAGCAGGTCCAAATGGCAAAGTGTTTTTTAACTACCTGTGCTTCTGCCATTTCAATTTCAACCCATAAATCAGTTATACTATCCATTGAAGAAGGAGAAAAATACAAAGAGATTATTTGTTAAACAACTATTTTAAGTTCCTATAAAATATTGTTCTTCACTGGGAAAAGTATTAAATATTAAATTTTTAATTCTGGTTTAATAATAATTATCTGCTTTTGTTTCAAATGTCACTCAAAACATTCTTTTTTTTAACTCAGAGGAAACAATTTAAAACCAAAAGACCCTTGAGAGAGTCCAATATCCCTTGAGAGGAAAACCCTGCACCACTGGTAGAGAGTTTACATTAGGGCACTTTTCAGTAAATAGTTACTGAGAACATTCTGTAATGGAGATCAAAGAACATACAGTGTAAAAGCATAAGACAATTTAACATCAAAAAATAGACTTCATAACATTGGTTACATGCATTACTACAAGAAATGTATTACATATGTACATAGTGCTAACATCTATTTTACTATGAAAGTGCGATTCATATCAGCCTTTTAAAAAGTCTTCTGTATTTTCAACTAGCAGTTTCAACTTTAAGGTACTATTTTATACTTTCATTTCATGAGTACCATTATTTCCAATATTTTTTTCAGGAATTCTAATAAGCTCATATCTGTTAAGTAAATTAAAAAAAAAAAAAAAAAAAAAAGACAATTCCTCTATGATCACAGAATGATACTAAAAAGTCTCATTCATTGGTATAGTAAAATTTCAAATTGTCTTTTAAAATATATTAAAAAAAATGATAAGTCAAATTAAAGCTTGGAATAACCAAAGTAGAAACTATTTGTCCAGTAACTAAATGCCAGTTGTTAACTGCCGCTAGCGATTAATGATGTGCTTGGCAAATTATTATTGAATTTAATTCCAGTGCATCTATTCATTTCTATAATAAAATTCAGACATTTAAAAGGAAATGAAAGATCAAACCCACAAGCACAGAAAATAATAATCTACAGGAGCAAAATCTTTACTTGAACAAATTAAATATTCTTTTCTCTTCAAGGAAAAGTTATTGTGATGGTTATCATACAACTCTGACTGTAAATTAAGATCTCTTTATTCTTTCAACTATGCTTTTAAATTACTTTTTAAAAAAGTAATAATCCAACAGTTCTGTTTTTGACCACATTGATTAAACAAGAAATGACAGGAATTATGATAATCACAGAATCACGGGGCTTTGAAGGGACCTTAAGAGATCATGGCAATCAACTCCCTCTCTAAAGCAGGTACCTTGCAACAGGTTGCACAGGTAAGCATCCAGATGGGTCTTGCATATCTCCACAGAATGAGACTCCCCTCTGGGCAGCCTGTTCCAGTACTCTATTGGCCTTACAGTATAGTTCTTCCACATATTAATATGGAACTTCCTATGCAAACATTTTAGTTCATTACTCCTCATCCTATTGTTACACACCATGGTGAGATGCAGTCCCAAGAGAAGCAGACATTTTAACCAAGGCTGGAATATTTCTACAAAGTTATTTATACCAATAAATTGAACAATCACATTTGATACTTCATAATTAACCCTATTTTTGAGAACAGTGACAATTTCTGATCAATGTGAACTAGGAAAAATTTATAATTTTCAATTTTTGTTTAACAGTTGAAAACATCTAAATTGACAAAGGCAGCAAGTAGTTGAGTTGCTTATTTTTATTTTTATTTTTCGGAGTTCCTTGAAATGTGCATAAAACTGTGCAGATGTACTTCCCTGCAGCAGACACTCTAATCTTTGTTCAGTGTATTTTGTAGGATTATGACTACACATAAAGGATACCGAAGGAGTTACTTTTGTGTAGCAGCATACAATGATGGGTACACAGTCTATACCTTCCATAAAGTTCTCCAAAATATTGCCATGAATATTAAAAAAAAAGTTAGACAAGAAGGTCTTAAAGAAGGACTGTAAATTTTCTGTTAAGGCTATGCAGTGAAAGATGACTTTCAGCACAGGGGCCTTGAGCAGCTAGATGGACAGGACACAACAAAAAGACTCAGCAGTCTTCCTGGTAAAATGATTCTGGGAGAAGCTCTTTATTTCCTTTATATCACTTAAGTACTACTAGGATAATTTTTTTGTGTGAAAAAAAGAAAGTCTTAACTTTCTCAGTTTCCTGTTGATAGAGAATTTGTAATATATATAGCCTACATTTAAAAAATTACTAAGATTAGACTCATATAGTTAACAAGTTCGGGAGTGCTTCTTATTGTGGCAGTCTCAACTGATCCAGTTATGGTTGCAGTTGCTTGAAATTGCCTGTTCTCAGTCATAGTAAATAAAAGCAACACTAATTATTGTATATAAAAAAGGAACATTTAACACGAAAGCTTGATATCTCTGCAATGTAAAACAATCTCAAAGACCACTCAAATCATCCTAAGTTCTGCAATGTTGTTAGATGTGACTACATTGTATTTCAGATGCTCTCAACAACCTTTGAGACAGACACATGCTCTCTTTAAGCAATCTCCCAATATGAAAGGTAATTCTCTTGAAGCCTCCTAAGTATCAGATAATAAGACAAAAGAGTCCCTTGATGACCACCTCGATGAAGAACAGTTTACAGAAATTATTGGAATTCTTAAAATATACTTGTCATTTATTAAATTGAGAACTATTTTGTTAATAATTTCATCAGTTATGGTTCTGCAGAAAATTCAACCTGCTTTGATTTCCACACACCCAAAATTGCATACTTTTTGAGGAGAAAAAATAATTTTGGCTTTTCATCATCAAGTATACCTCAACCAAGAAGGCTAGAATTGTATGTGATGTATCCTTCAGATCATAATATGGAAAACCATGATTGAAGCAATTTGCAATTCTAAATTACGTTGTGCTGTATTCACTTAATTCTTTGGTGCAGGTTAATTTGCATCTTTGTAGACCACTTACCTAGAAACTTCAGATGAGAATCTTTTTTTTCAATGTAAAACCAGAACAAAAGAGCCATTTCTTCTGGCATTAGTAAACTTGAAAATATCAAGTTTACTCCAACACCTCTATCCTTCCAAAAATGTTTATTAGGAATGAAGAGTGCTAACAAATCAAGAAAACATACATATTACTAATCTATACTGAACAGCACTCCTTGAAATGTGAAGTCTAGAAAGAGACCTGAATTTCCAAAGATGTATACAACTTTTGCCAAGTGGTACTTCTGCATTCAACTCACTTAAAGTAAACTTCAAAGAAGTCGTTGTCTTGATGCCTGCCAACATAAATATAGAAAGACATTAACCTGTGAAATTGAAAGTGATGCATAGACATATGAAGTCTCATTATTGACAGCTTCCTAAAGCCTTTGTTAAACTCTACAGTGTTTTGAGATTAAATTCATTGCAAAAAAAATAAAATATGAAAAAAAATAGGAAAAAAGAAAACAACACTATTAAAAATTATCATGGAAAAGAAGCAAATGAAAACAAGAACACTATTAAAAAGAGTAATTGTGGAAAAGCAGCAAATGAAAAATATGACAAGTTTTGGAATGTATAAGAAATGGAAAACAACACTGCAAAAACAAACAAACAAAACAAACAAACAAACAAACAAAAAACAACCCACACCCCAAAAACCTATAATCTTGGACATTGGTGAATTTGAAAGAAATGCATTTATATTTCCACACCTGATGCACATCAACTTTGTATTTCTGAGTAGTGCCCAGACCATAACAATATTAATGATTAAGAAGCCACAACCTCAGAAAAGATGGAAGAAAAAAATAATAGTTTTGAGCAAAGTAATCATATTTTAGAAAGAAAATTTTAGAGGTTAATTATAGGCTAATGAAAAACTAGCATAATTTTCCCATCTTAGATATACGTTCACAGGTAGTAGAAAAACAAGATTTGTTATCCTATTTTTAATATTTTACAATTCTTGAAGGAGTATGACACATAAGACATTGAGATTTTGGAAAGGGTCCAGAGGAGGGCGACTAAGATGATCAGGGGGCTGGAGCACCTCCCCTATGAGGACAGGCTGAGGGAGTTGGGCTTGTTCAGCCTGGAGAAGAGAAGGCTGCGGGGTGACCTCATTGCAGCCTATCAATACCTGAAGGGAACCTACACCCACGAGGGGAGTAAACTCTTCAAAAGGGCTGACAACAGCAGGACTAGGGGAAATGGATCGAAGTTGAAGGAGGGAAGATTTAGGTTGGATGTTAGGGGGAAGTTCTATACAAGGAGAGTGGTTAGGCCCTGGAACGGGCTGCCCAGGGAGGTTGTGGATGCCCCGTCCTTGGATGTGTTTAAAGCCAGGTTGGACAGGGTCCTGGGCAACCTGATCTGAATGTGTGTGTTTGGTGGCCCTGCTAGGCAGGGGGGTTGGAACTACATGATCCTTGAGGTCCCTTCCAACCCGGGTGATTCTGTGATTCTGTGATTCTGTGATATGACAACAGCTCTTTCCAACTAATCTATAGTGGGTCTGATTCTGATCAGATTCAGTGGAAGAAGAATGCTATCTCCCTAACATCTAAGTAGCACTTTAGTAAAGCGATTTAAAAACCCAAAATTAGTGTTGCAATACATACCTTCAAACTCATGAAAAAGATGACTGAATTCCACATTGAGAACACATCCTGTAGCCTGAACAGTTGCTTGAACAGAAAAATACAGATATTCAGTACGTTCAAGGATTAAGTCGAGCCTGACGCTTAGAGTGTGCCCATGCAATTACAGCTCACCAGGATTTTTGGATTGCAAGGTACAATTTCAAACAAGCACATGTGCTTGCATTTGTATAGTTCTATTTAGCATTTAACATTTAACATTTCAAGTTGACTTTCTTCTTTGGTACTGATATATGCAAAAGAAGAGCAGACAATATTGTCAGGCAAAAGATATCAAAAAGAAAAGTTCCTTATGCAGGATGTCACTTTTATACATAATCTGAGCATGTCATCCATAGTATATTTGAGATATACAAATATAAAAACATGTTACTTTTAAGTCTGAGTACCTCCCATGACCTGCATTAGAAATTACAAAGAATACTCCATGCTTTGAAGGGCAGGCAAAGAAACGTGTTTTTCTTATTCAAAAGAATCACTATTGCAATGGAGATGCTTAAAGGAAAGTTGGGAGAGAAACAGAATAACTTAGTCACAGAATACAAATATAATTAATAAGGTAGTACTGATAAGGAGTTATCTTTTTCATTCAAATTCAAAGTCAAATAATTTATATTATCAAACATTTGTACAGGTGCTGATATTAACAATTTTTTTGCATTTTACTATACAGAATAATGGTGTAAACTGAGGTTGCCTGGGATGTTTTAACTTCTTTACATTCAGATCTCTCATTTCCTAAACTTCTTCAGACAGTTCATATTCTTACTTTATTATTTGGAGATTATTTTTTTCAGACCCAAGATACTAAGACTGTGATTTAATACTAATGATATCCAGACAAGGATCTTCTAGTTCACCTATTCAAAATCAAAGGTGAAATAGATTCCTATTATTATTAATCATATGAAAGTTATAACATATTAGCATAGGATGAATTATTTACTGGAGCCACTACTTACGCCCCTGTTTAACATATAATTTAACCTATTGTAGGAAAAATTCTAGAAATCAATGTCACTATCCTCATACTTGATATAAAAAAATACCAAGAACAAAAAAAAATACAGAACAGTTAGAACAATACAGTTTCAAATATGTACATTTTTACATTGTTAAAAGCAGTCATTTTTCCAAAACATCATATGTGAATTAAGTCCATTGAGATTCTGATGGGAATGATTTGCATGATGGGAAAAAGAAGAGTAGAATATGATCCAGAGTAACCATACAAATATGTGAAGCATTTTTCCCAACATTTTAATGAGTTGACAGATGTCTTGTTCCAGTGAAGCAAACACATCACTGCTTCTATATAGCCAGTATGTTAAGTTCTCATAATATGAATCTCTACATGTTACAAAGATATGCTTGAAAGAGTTCGTTTTCAGGCCCTTTTAAAGAAGCATTGATTGCAAATGCATTAATGCCAGTCAAAAGAATGATTAACCATTTTGTAAAATTTTGCATTGTGCTCTCTGAAGTAAGAATAAAGTTGTTCTAAAACAGTGTTGTTAACAAGAGGATGGGGTCGCCCTTTGGATTCATGTAAACATCTTTCTCTTCCATCACTTCGAATGCAATAGAATCCCTTAGTTTGGTTAAAATAAAAATTAGAAGACATAATTCGGGAGGGAAGATTCAGAAATCTCTCAACTTTTTGTAATTCAGGAAGAGGGTCCTTGATTAAAGTATTGCCATCCACTATATGAATCTGATCCAAACTGAAATGTTTAAGCCACTTTTCCATATGAACATCATATAAACTTCTCTGAATAGCTTTGTATTTGGTATTAAGTGCTCCATTCTTAATAACAATATCTTCAAAAAGCTGAACAGGCTTGTGACTTTCTACTCTGTTGTAATATACTTGGGTATAGTCAGATATAACTCTCTCAGTGGGATCTCTCAGAATGAGCAGCAGCTTAATGGAGCTATTCATGTCATGAATTCTTTCTGGAGCCTGTGGTGATGTAAAATAGCCTGGTGTTTTCTCAATAGTAATTTGATTTCCATATGAAAATGGCATCAAACTCCTATACCAGTCTATTCCTTTCACATAATTTTCATCCCAGTCAAAAAAGTGGACTTCTGTAGCTGCTACAACAATATTAGGATGAATATCCAACATTTCCAGCAAAGCCCTTGTCCCTCCTTTACGAACTCCAATGATAATTGTCTGAGGTATTCGTCGGCTTGTGCCAGGAGGTCTCACCTGTGCTGAATAGTGTTCACTTTTATTGCTGAATAATCCTACCTGTGACTTCAGTGTTTCTAACAGTGCCCCATTCTCTACAGGAGCACCCTGAGTATGAGTCAGCAGAAAATAAGCTGACACCAGAAGAAAGGCCATGTGGAGAAGAATAATTAGTTCAAGATAATGCTGCGTTTGATTAATGAAAGAATAGATCGGTCCCTTCTTGAGTTGGTTGGCAGAACCAGCGGTAAACAAACAGCAGTTTTCTGAAGCATCTGCAAAATAAAATAAGTCAAATAAATATTTCTAAATCCATCACAAATTGGAAATTCAATTTTCCATTCAATTAACAAATCCAGTCATAATAGAAAATTTATCTATCTGTTACAGTTACCTGTTTTAGCTGTGTGTTTTTTTTTTTTTTTCCTCAGAAGATGATGAGAAAGATGAAAAAGAAGAAAGAAAATGAGGATGGTGATGATGAGGAAAAGCAGATGAATAATGGTGTTGCAAAGCAGGAGTGCTGTGCCTTTGTTGAATCAGTGTGGGGAAAAAAAAAGTAAAATTGATGTGACAGGGCGATTTCTTTGCAGCTAGTGCTAGCAAAGTGCTATAGAGTGTAGCCATTCAGGTGTTAGGAAAACCTTGGTAAAAACAGATCTTTCAGTATAATTCTGCAGTTCTTCTGAATGTCTGCTGTAAAAGAAATGCGTAGATTCTTTCCAAATTAAAAATGTTGTAGGGAAGTAAGTCTGGTTGAAGTTGGATGCCCTCTTTTTTCTTCATCCAGTTATTGTTCTGTCGTTTTAAAGTGGGTACACATGCACACATAAGTGAAATGTCACTGTAACTGTGTTGCTAGTCTTTGGAATCTCTTGGGAAGGCTTTGTATATATTCACAGAATCAATCACAAAATGGCTTAGGTTGGAGGGGACCTTAAAGATCATTTTCAGTTCCAAAACCCCTGATGTGAGCAAGATTGTCACCCACTAGAACAGGCTGCCCAGGATCTAAATGGGGCATCCACAGCTTCCCTGGGCAGCCTGCTCCAATGCTTTTGAATGAACAATTTGCTTCTAACATCTAATCTAAAACTCCTCTTGTTATTTTAAAACTGTTCACCCTTTTCAAACCGCTATCAGACCATGTAAAAATTCAGTCCTCCTTCTGATTATTGAGTTTCTTTTAAGAACTGGAAAGCTGCAATGAGATCCCTACAGAGCTCTCTCTTCTCCAGGCTAAACAAGCCCAACTTCCACAACCTTTAGGAGAAGCGCTCCAGCTCTCGGATCATCTCTGTGACCCTCCTCTGGATCTACTCCAACAGCAGAGACTTTCTTGTGCTCAGAGCCCCAGGCCTGGACACAGGACTCCAGATTGGACTTCATGAGGGCAGAGGGGATGATGATCTCCTTCATCCTGCTGCTGTCCCTATTTTGGTGCAGTCCAGGATACTGTTGGCCTTCTTGGCTGCAAGCACATCACACCCAGCTTTTCATCCACAAGAACCCCAAAGTTCTCTTCTGCAAGGCTACTTCTCAAGAAGTTCTTCCACTCTGTACTCATATCTGGATTGTCCTAACCCAAGTGCACTAGCCTGCAGTTAACCTTATTGAATCTCATCAGGTTTTTCTGGGCCCAATTTTTAAATTTGTATATTATAATATTTTGATATTGTAATGCTGTTTGAAATGTATTGCTAGCCATCACAACAATGCTGATAAAAGAAAAAAAGTTCAAATCAGTGCAATACTTGTACTAGAGACACTATTCTTGGAATGCCTGTTCCCATGCCTGAAAAAAAAATCTTACAAAGGAAACTTATTTGAGAGGATTCTTGGAATTTTCCCATTTCTCAGCAAATATACAGTTTATAAAAATACAGTTGTGAGGTTTGCATGATACATCTATTTCCTTAATTTGTTTTGGTTTTAGTGCGGAAACAAACTTTCATTCAGTGAAGCAGTAGTTATTTTAAACCAACTGATTTTGGATGCTATTTGTATGATGGCTCATATTTTAAAGCCATCTCAGAAATACTAAAGCCTTAGCTCCTTCTTTGTTCCCACTGTCAGTCTCTTTCTTTTTCTGAATACACTGGTCACAATACTTTGCCTCTTAGAAAAAACCTTAGGGAACACAGCCAATTCCCATTTGTCATGGCTCCGAGGAGCACTTAGTGTTGCTATTCAAAAGTTTTTTCCTTTGAGGCTTATTTATAAAAGTAACAAAAACATTTTTGATAATAACAATCTAAGCAAGATTCCCTGAATCTATTTTCTAAATCTTCCCATTAAAACATACTCCAGCATCCTCGATAACTATGGAATGACCTTTTGGAGTCTTGATTGACTTCTAAACTCACAGATAGCAAGTATTAACACTTAATTTTAAAATTGACTTTTTAAAAGTGAACTGTGACCTTTAGTGAGTGAATATTTGCAGAGCATTCCCTACTATGTCCAAGGAAGACCTAAGCATGGCTATTTGAAAAAAAAATATTACTTCAACTAGGTAAAGTGGGTGAGCATACACTTACTAAATACTGGAAAAGTCCAGATCTAAACTGAGTTTTTAAACCAGAAACAGGAAAAAAAAAATGATTTTTTACCAACATGAAAGAAGAATTTACCAACATGAAAGAAGAATTGATTTCAAAGGTAATAGGCTTTTAACTAAGAACTCCAGGTAGAAGTTCTGTTTAAAGAACAGGGAATGCAAATATTTCTGTGGGAATTACCAGATGGAAGAACAGGTACATTTATACCAAATCCATTTTGTTTTAAGAACTACTGCTTTTTTTGGGTGGGAAGTTTGGGAAATAGTAAACATGCTGAAGAATCAAAATGCATTCTGCTATAAATGACAGTTAGTGTCTGTTGATTTTGAGAAGCTCTTAAAGAGTGTACAACACTGCACATGTTGTTTAAGGCATTACACCCTAGGTGACTCAAAAAATATTGGCCTTCAAATTCCAAGCATGTTTGCAAGCAGTGACTTTGCTTCGTTAATGCCAAGCTTTTTGGCAAATTCAGAATTTATTGATTGACAACCTTCTTAGACTTCCTATTTACAGTAAGGACAAAGCTACACATCAGTTGCTTTTAGAAGCACTTCCTCTCTTAGCTGGAAAGAATACACAGCAATATTGCTGCAATTCTGTAATCTCAGTAAGCAGTAAGGAGGGGAGCTGGGAAACAGATAATATTTTAACCTTTTCCAAAACTTTAGCATTAATTTACATTCTAATCTTCATTCTAAAATTAAAATTATTTGAAGAAGATTGAGGAATTATGGTTGTAAATCCCTTTTTTTCAATTTACCTTTTTTGTTCTAATATTTACCTCATATTATTTGATAAAGGCAAGATCAATCTGAATATTGGGCAAGAAAGCACTGCCTTGCAAATACCATGAAGTAGTAAACTAATTTAAATAATTTAATTTAATTTCCAGAACTATCCCATTCAGTTTTAAAAACTGATTCTTAACAGACATATTAGGCATCTCTGACTAATCAGATTAAAATGTTTTCAGAATTATAGATAAGATATATTCTTGAGACTGACTAGGATAATAGAAAAGGATCTGAGTTTTGGATCTCTGCAGTAGAATGGACAGGGGTGAGTTCATCTTATGTTGATGATTCACAGTGATTGACGAAAAACATTCAAACTTACAGATATTTTTTTTAGTAAAATAAAAATTCAGTGAAATAAATGTCACAAACTTTGCTTATATGGCTTCACTCAGCTAAGAATCACACATAAATACTGTGATTCAGAGAAGCCTGAAAGCTGAATAAAAAATTTATACTTGGAATTAGGGAAAAATTTGTCTTTCAAATATTTTCGGGTTTACATATAATAACAGTGAATGACTGTTTAAATGACCATCTAAAAATCAGCACTTCTCTATAATAACACATTTGGAAACCAAGTAACAGGAGATGCCATGTTTCCTATACACCAAGTATTAGTAGCATTTTTGAAAACAATCATTAGTTTAACAAGTTTTCAATTCATTAGTTTTAGTAAAGTGGAAATTTCCTAGACTTATTGCTAGAAAAAAAAAAAAAAAAAACTTTACCTAGGAAATACTACCAGAAGAAAATATTAATTCAGAATGCGCTGCAAAGCTGATGCCTAAATAGATCAAAATTGCCTTTGGGAGCAATTCCATCAGAACAACATTCCAGCTTCAGCCTAAGAGATTTGATTGATTTGACGAAGCTCTAAGATGTTAGATCCTGTGGTTAGGTTATAATTGCTACATAAATGTAAAAAGGATTTAAACATGATTTATCAAATATAATTGGAAGGTTATTTGAATAATTTTTGTGCTGCTTTTCTGTCTTCATGCTATTAAATGCACATTTTTAGAAGATATGAACTGCTTTTTATAATGAAACCAATATATTTTACATTGGAGTACTGTGTACTTGGAATTTCAAAATATTCCTATTAGCCATATGGAACATAACCAAAAAATTAACTCCACGATGCATTATTGGAGTTATGGTACCATACTACATGTTTATTTGGCAGTTTTTGTGTTGCTTAGTAACACAGGGAACATCAACAGATATGATACTTAAGCAGATGTGAAGTTCAAAAAGAAATTCACACCGTGGAGATAACTGTTTAAGTGAATAGCAACTTGGGATTTTGTTTGGTTTACTTTTTAAAAAACTAAAGCAGCAAATGCACTGGCTGAAAAATCATTTTAATATAGCAGAAATGTTCTAAAGACCTTTAATTCCTGCAATCTATGGTTAAAAAAAAAATCTAAATTGCTAATTATTTACCTTGCTTCAGGGTGAAGTACAATATCATAGGGTAAACATACCTATATTATTATTACTTATTGCTAACATTATAAATGAGTATAATACACTCTCCACAGCCTGTAATACTTTCAACTGGGGAATTTCACAGCACATTATATTGATGAACTCTCTTCTGCCCCCTATTATGGCAGTATTCTCACCTTACAGGAAATTGTGACTAATGAACATAAAGTCAGTTCAGGAGTGCAAATGCTTCAGAAAGTCAGGATTAATGTGATCTCCATAAGGTCATATAACAGGTTTACAATCCAATTGAGAAAAAAGAACAAAATAGGGCTTTCAGTTCCCCACCCACTTCCAACTTTGTACCCTTTGATGGCAATCACTCACGTTATAGTAATTTACACTTGGATTATATGCAGAACTTAAAGGAAAGTATGAAAAGAAAAGAGAAGAACTCCCCAGTGTTATAACATAAGATTGGAGTATTTTGTAGAATGCTGCAGTTTCCTCCCTCTTGTTCCCTCCAAAGTGAAACAAAGTATGAGCTCTGATACTGCAAAAATACTCTTCACTACTGAAAGCTACAACAAGCAGAGATGTTCAGAACAAATACAACAGAATAGCAGTTTTTATGTTGAATTTTAAATATTTTTGCTATAAAAACGCATATTTCTGTTATTTTTTTTCCTGCTAGATACCATCTCATCCCAGCACCATTAACAGTTTTCAACCTTCTTAAGACTTGTTGTAACAAATCATTATATAATTATATGTAATTAAGAACATCTCTAACACTGACAATGTGAAAAAATTACAACAGCCAAACCACAAGGTGAATGGCTTCAGGAACTACTTTTATAAATCCTACTATCATGACAGTTAAGCCAGTGTAAAGTATCCTACACAGACTGGCTCTACATAATAAATAATTCTAAATAACGACTACTATCACTACAACTAGAGTTTAGTTTTTAAAACTCTACCCTCTTTAATATGAAGGAAAAGTCACTTCTGTCCAGACAGGTCAGACATGCCTAGATTGAATTCAGAAAACAATGATAACATAAATATTACAGGCATAAAGAATATTTAACATTTTGAAAAAGTTTCAAACATAGAAATAGTCGAGTAGACCCTAATTGCATTATAAATAGTACTTTTAAGTTTATTCTGGAAAGAGAGCAATGAGAAATAGCTACAATTGAATATGTGTAGAGCTGCACTATAATTTTCAGTGAGATCTGATTCAGACGAATCCCAAATAAAGAAACATATCTGACTCAAAATAGAGCCATCCATGTGGTTTGATGTTAGAATTTCGCATTTTTGCAGAAATATGACAGCTTTTAGAGACGTCACTTTCAGAGTTGTTTAAAATAGAATCCAAGTTTGTTATCTTTTGAAAGAAAAAAAATCTGATTTTTAATTTTGCAATCAAATCCCGATCAAAATGAACATTAGAAAGGCTTGAGTTCCTGTGGTGGAATTTGGTCTCAATAAAAAATACAAACGTAATATGGTTAAACTCTGATGATTAGCCAGAGTACTGAGTAACAATTCCCCTTGCATACAGTTTCAAGCCTAAACTCATGCTTAGAGTGTATGATTGAATAAAGTACATACACACTGTTTTATTTATATTTGCATAAAGTATGACCTTTAAAATACTGAAAATCTAAAACAATGTAAATAGCAAGGACTACTGTTTTAATGATATGTGATTGCTTTGGCTGGGGATGTTATTAGGCTCTTATCATGCTTATCACTGACAAATTGGTGGTTGGATTTACTTTTTTCACCTCTGCTGCTAGTAAGACTCATTGAAGTGCTCCACTGCCTCCTTTTCTATCAGAAAAAAAATCATCTGGTTGGCTAGTATCTCAAGATCTACTTCTAACGTTCATGTTACTCATACCTCTTCTCAGTTTAATTTGGTATAAATGAGCTGGATTGTTTCAAACAGTTTCAATAATATCGCTAATCTAACTTCTTTCACTGCAAGTAGCCAGAAATAATAGGAACATAAATAGGAATAAAAATGGAAATAGCTGTTTGGTGACTAATGTTAGAAGATGCAAAACAACTGCAGTTGGCTACGGGCTTCTCTTCTATCAGCTACACAGACTATAACAGATTTAAAGAAAAGCTAAGAAAGGTTAGTATAAACTAAAAAAACATTTAATCATTGGCAGGTGATATTAGCAGATAAGAGTTTTGAAAAAAGCTTGCTTCCTTCAGGCTAGTATAATATTTTCTTATTTCTGATAACTCAAGATAGAAAACTGTCTGATAATAATGACTGCAAATACATAGCAGAACTTTATATACAGTAATATATACAGTATAAATACTCCGATGTATTTCTGTGCAAAATAAAACTTCTGTAGATGTAGCCATCACATTTTTTAGTACCTTTGAAAACATATTAATCAAAAAACCTACATAAAAGTTACTGAACTATAGTTTCATGAACACCCTTAACATGTTTGTTCCACACAGTTGGGCATATTCTAACCAAGCTTCTAAATAAACACAAAATAAATTCCTACTGTGATGTAAGATATACATGGTGGGTAGATTAATGTGTGTGACAAGGCCAATTCTACACACCCAATCCTTCTCCACATCACATTGGCATATTTCAAATGTAATCACATTATTATTTTATTGAATTATCCTTACACCTGTAATTGCTAATTGTGCATCGGGACCAATATAAATGGAAGTAACAAAGCTGAAATAACAAAGCTGAAACGCTAAGCCTTCAGCCAAATAAGCAGTAACTGCATAATTATAAAGATAGAGCAATATACAGATGATAACTGGTTTTTATATTTATTTCTACAGATCTTAGTGAGGCAATATTTCAACCTCTATACCTTTGGTATAATTAATTTAATATTATTCATTTACCCACAGTCGTTGTCAGAAAGAACACCTTGATACCTAGTGATGTTTAGAAATTAAAATTAAGAATCTGCTGCTTGCTTTAATCTACAAAACAGCAAATTCCTACAGGATTGAATTTAGCTATTAAATCCTCATTTAATATATGGCACTAGAACCTCTGTTACACGCTCCTGCAAGAATACAGCTTCCTGGCTTTAAAAAAAATTGCACTGTAAAGACCTGTCAATCTGAATTGGTAGGGATTCTGAAGCATCATAAGTTCAAGGACTCTGACATACGAAAACCTTGGCTCACTGAAGAATTTTTCCTGGGGAGAAGTTATAAATATTATTCCTTAAATTCTCAGCACTGCTCCAGTGCATGGCAAGAGCACTTTGGATGGAGCTCAGCAGACACTGGCAGCTAAATGGGGAATTAGCCAGGAGTGAAGTGTGAGGAGTTGGCCAGCCATGAAGCAGGTCCTTTTTTCCCCCCACCCTGAGTGCTCTCTCAAGGTTAAATGCTTCAGCCTTTGTAGCTCTGTATCTTATCTAATCTTTTTGGTAACTTCTCAGGGAAGTTTTTCAAGGCTCTGGTATTACCCTCCGGGAACCAATTAAGTTATGTGATGCTGACTAAGAAATGCTGTACTGGGTTTTGTTTAATTGCTGAATAGCTTCTATTATATAGAGAATAAAATATACTGATCCTTGCCTTGTAAGAAAAGTCTTATAACAATTTGCAAATTTGAGGCCTCCTGATGTCAAATATGATGTCAAATATGTCAGACAATAAGACAAGATAAACCAATTTCTTTGTTCAAGAATATGCTGAAAAGTGCAAGAGCAAAAGTGAGCTGAGAGTTCAAATATAACAGAATGAAGCAGCTGAGAAACCCATCAGAATTGAAACTTTCTGGTCTTGTAAATGGTGGCGAACAAAGTACATTTTAAGTGTGTGAAACCAAAGGACATGCTTATTTTTCTAATTCTTAAGTATGAGGGCTGCTCCAAAAGTAATGCTTCCTGTTTTATTATGTTGGCCCATGCCATCAGAGATAGATTTTGATGGTATAGCAGTAGAGGTTGAATTTTCCACTAACGTTACATTACATTTTGTTGCTGTGTGACAGATAGCAGCAAAGAGACAATCTAACAAAATGGCATCTGATATGGGAGTGTACATGAAGCAAAGTTGCGCCATTGAATTCTTTCATGCAGAAAACATTGCACCTGTGACCAAACGTTACTCATAAAATTTTAGCATCAGAAAATCCAAGATTACACAAATAAAGCAGCACTGTCTAATTTTTCTCCAAGCAAACAGCCACGTAGAGGTCAAAGTCAGAAACCACACAAAGCAACTGCTTAGCATTTCTTAAGGCTGATTGCTACTGAAGTTAATAGAGGTAAAACTCTGTCATAAAGTGGTAAGCAAATCACTGCTAACAAAGGAGAAGTTAAATGTAATAGCACAATGTAGGAAAGACACAGAACAAACAAACACACATAATAAAGAATGTATAACAAAACTCTTCTTGAATAAAAACTCGATTAATGCCTTCAACACATATCCATTACCAAGTTACATGCACTTCTAACCCAGCAGGCATCTGCTGAGACACAGTAATGAAAGCAATTGAGGAAACATTTGAAAATGCCTAACAACCAGAGCACAACACAGAAAACAAACCAGTTGTGCCAAACTCAAGCCTCCTTGGCATTGCTCCTAGTGCTAAAACTCAGTCTTATAAACTTTAACAAGGCTGAACTTGTAGGAACGTCAGCTGTAGTCAAAGTATTAAAGATATACAAAAACAAGTCAAAAACTCTTAAACTTCAGCGGAAAACAAAGCAAGCCCTTCTCTTTACCCCTAGTCCATCCAGCTATTATGACAACTTCCCTATGCAAAAAGAATCTCTGCATCTAGAAGCTAAGGTTTTCTTTGGTTGTGCTCTAAACCTGAAAAGCCAGAGGAGATACATCTGCAGTAACACTGCATCAAACAGCATGGTTAATTCAAGCAGAACATGTTCCTTACCATACAGCACCACTTCTTCCCCGTAGCTCAGTGCTACTTGGCACTCAGCTCAGCCTTTCACACTCTCCATTTAATGCTGCTTCACTTCAGATCAGTTAAAAATTCTCAGAAAGTCTCTTTGATGGCTGACAGTGCCTACAGCAATTCTTCAGAGCCTTTAAGCTCTGTCCTAATTTCCACCTAGGTTTTCAAGGTAAAAATCATATTTAGGAGCCATCACATACATTTGGTATCTGGACTTTAAGACTTCAAATTTGTGAAAGCTGTGACAAATATGTTTGTCATATTAGAAAATGTGACTAGGAAGAGCTACAGTGGATGTGGACAGAGATAGAAGAAGAACATTTTAAAATTCCTTCCCAGATTCAATGATAGTGTTTGCTGACTGTGGCAGTAAGACTAATAATTAATAGTTTTCTATCTGAAATTGTAGAATCAGTTTGGAAAACTCGTCTGTATCTAGACATATAATGATGTCATCTTTACAACTTCTCCTTAAGTTTGAATGATATTATCAGCATTTTAGTACCTCTTGATGTTGGAAACTTCTGTAACAGAAAAGAAAAAGCAGCATAAGTCTCTGGTGCACTTCCATAATTAAATGCATATTAATCAGAAAAATAAAGGGTCAGAATGTTCAATCATTCTGCTACCCGTGGGTGGGTTATACAGACATGTACTTCAATTTCTTGTAAACCTTTCATTTCAGCTACTCAAAGAGATACTGCACACTGGTTTCATACTGCCACAACAATGGGACAGTTTCCCAAAGAACAACACACTAATATGATATAAAGACAAAAGGAACCTCCATTATCTCTCATTCTTCATCTCCCTCTCAACCTCCATCCATCCTATATGAAGTTAGGGACACAATTCCATAAAAAAATCAAGTTTTTAAAATTTCAGTTCCAGAGTGACAGAAAATCTTTTCTTTCTGCAGGAAAAAAAGTAGCAAGTGAAGCACCAAAGCAATATGACTGCCTAAATGCACATTACGTCAGGAAGAGGTTCTGTTCTGTTGCCATTACTCATAATGAATAGTTCTTTATTCCATTAATAAAACAATATCAGATAGTTCTGAATGTAAGCTGGGAGAATCTTTAATCCCTGCATAAAGTGTGATTTAAACTTTAAAGACACTGAGCATTTGAGGCTTTTGTAATTCAAGGATAGCTGAGAACTCAACTGAAGACCGGCTATTTTTAAACACTAAAGCAGCTACTTTCAAACTCAGCAAGAAATAAGAAACATACTAGAATATGTGTAATGACTCTCTGGTGAACATTTGCAAATCACCTATTTGCATCTGCTATTATATATCTAAGCCTTGCACTGTTTCAGAAGAACTGCATTCAAAAAAATAATCATAGAATCATAGAATTATTAAGGTTTAAAAAGCTCAATAAGATCATCTAGTCCAACTGTCAATCCATCACCACCATGCCAACCAAACCATGTCACTCAGTGCCATGTCTATACAGTTTTTGAACACCTTCAGGAATGGTGAATTCACCACCTCCCTGGGCAGCCTGTTCCAATGCAATATCACTCTTTCTCAGGATAAATTTTTCCCAGCATACAATCTGAACCACCTCAGGCAACTTAAGGTCATTACCCCTCATCTCATCACAAGTCACCTGGGAGAAGAGGCCAACACCTCACCTTACTACAATCTCCTCTCAGGTAGCTAGAGAGGATGGTAAGGTCTCTCCTGAGCATCTTTGTTTCCAGTCTAGATAATTCCAGTTTCCTCAGCCACTTCTCATAAGACCTGTGCTCTGGAGCCTTCACCATTTTTGCTGCCCAAACATACAGCATTCTGTGAAGATTAATGTGAAATTTACTTCAGGTCTCTGCTGAAACGTCAGCATTATTCATTACCTGTCCACCCTTCTCCTGCTCTCAGCACTCAGCATCTCACCAGTTGGTCAGTTATATATAAAGCTTTTTGCACAGCATATTCACAACACTATTTCCTCCCAGATTCATTGGTGAGAAATACCTACTTCTATTTAAAGCAGCATAATGTTCAATTTTGTGGCAGCAAAGGATTTTTTTCTGCACTCTGATTATGAATGTTCAGTCCTCTTACTCTTATCTTAAAAATGCATCCACAGGGGAAAATAAATCTGGATTTAAAAATTAATTTGGAACTGCAAAATACAGAATAGTTGTTTCTGTTTATAGTATGCTGAAAAAGGTAACACAAGTAAGTAGCGCAAGCTACCACTTAATGATGCCAGCTTGGTTTTAAAGCAATAGTTTTGTCTCATGACAGTATTTTCTCTACAAACTGTGAATCGTATATATTATTTTAAAACTTTAATACTGAATTAAAATCTTAGACATCTAGTTCAACATTTCATAGCTGAAATATTTTCACACTCACATTCCACTTACTCCTTATAGCATCTACCAATGTAAATGCCTTTTAAGCTTAATATAAATGTTGTTTAAAGGCAGGTTAAATTTCTTCCAGAACCTTTCTGTCCAGGGGGAAAGTCTGATATGGATGCACTTGAAAAGCTGTCACACCTACTGATGCCTTGAAGGGAAATCTAGCCAAAAGATGTCAGTTACTCTCAGTTTATAGATAAAAATCACAGTTCAAAGAAATTTTTTGAGATTAGAATCCAGGTGTTAGAATAAAAACAACATAGTAGCATGCGTGTGTGAGAAAAAAGGGGTTCAATTATTAAATGTGAAAAAGTCTTAATTCCTATACTGTAGAGCTTACAAAAAATATACATGAAATTAGAGAGTAGTACATCAAAAACATACATAAAAAGCAACTATACTTCCCCTGACATTAAAAAGCCAAATAATATAATTGCGGCTCACAGTCGGAGAATGTTTCAGAAATCAAATTTTTGTGAAATTGAGAAGTGTCAGGAGAAATAAGTCATGAAGTCCAACCCATTTCATGAAGATGTTTTATGGATCTCCTGCATTCTTAAGTAGGCAAGGTAAATTGAATGTGATGTATTTAAAATTATAACGTAACAAAGCAGTGCAAAGCTGCTAGTGAAAGAGGAAAGGAATGGGGAAGACAAAGGAAACTACAAAAAGCAAAAACCACTAAGCATCTTTAGACAAAACTACACTATTTGTCATTTTAATGACAACTAATAGACTTAGATTCTACTTCTACATTTGTGCAAATACATACACTGTGCTGTACATACATACATTGTGGCTATATCATATTTAAATCCTCACAAAAAAAAAAAAAAACCCACAAGAACAAACAAACAAAAAAATGAAATCACCAAACCACACACACACACACACTCAACAATACACATAATAAAGAAGTACTGTTATACAAGACCTTCTTCAAATGTAATGCCTCCTATTTTATTATCTTGCTCTATGATGTCAGAGGAAGATGGTGGTAGTATGGTAGTAAAAGTTGAACCTTTCCACTAATATTCCATTACAGGATATTCCATTAAGGATATGTCACTGAATTCTTCCATGTGGAAAAAAAAGGCACATACAGACAGTCATTGATGTTTGCTGAATGTTTATGGAGACAAATCAGCAGATGTGATCACAGTGAGGTGGTGGGTGGTATGTTTCAGCAGCAGTGACAGAGACATGAAGGACATGAAGCCATGTTCTAGATAGCTACACACAGCTGTCATACCACAAAATAAAGAACACCTCAAACAGCTTATCCACATGAATCAGCTAGTGGTGGTGGCTATGTTGAAAAAAAAAAAAATGTATTGTAGATGAAAACGTGCTTTATGGAATGGTGCTACTGTTACTGCACTCTTTATATCTGTTGAAGTTTCCATGGAAATAAATAGGAGGCTTTACTTTCAGAGCATTCTATGTGAATGCTGTTATCCACAACAGAAAAACTGGAATAGAGGACTAATGGTCAGAGGTTCTCAGATGTCATTAAACAAAACATTCTGTAACAATCTGTGCAGAATAATATATCCTTGCATACTGGTTATTAGAAATCTGTAGAAAAAACTACTGTCCAGAAGAGTTCTGTTTTACAGAAGAATTAAGAAAAGGAAGAAATCAGCTTCAGCAAATTTGTAAATATATAGCACAAAAATGCAACTGAAGGATGGTACACACCTACATTTAATTTTGTGCCTCTATTTCAAGATTGAGAAGTACATATACCCCTCCCAACAATGGTGAGAATACTTGAAGAAAAAACTGGATGTATCTGCCATATTGCAGATATTGTAGCCCAAGCAATAAAATTCATACTGTATGAATTTAGGAAATAAACATGCATGATTATTTCTTGAAAGTATTGTATAATAGAAGCAGTTTCCAGATTAGTCTAGCTGGAAACTACTTTAAATATATGATACTTTTAAACAAAAATTTTTCAGCTGCCTCTTTAGTATCTCATGCCCAGTGAATCTTCACATTTTCTCAGTCTCTATTTACCCACTGCAGAGATGATAACATAAAAGATAGCCAGAAGATGAAATAATTTTCAGGTAAATTATGGATTATGTAAGTCAATCAAGCACTAAATCTTTCCTTCACAGAAAGAGGTTGAACAAGGAATTTAGCTGAGGACTAAAAGATAAAGGAGGGAAAGACGGCAAGTCTTGTACATGACAGAAACCAAAATAAAGGAGTGTTCTAGTTTTACACGCTATTAGCTGTAACTTACTCCCAGTAGATTAAGTAAAGAGGTATTTTTGAGACTGAGCAAGAGAATCTAATTCATGTGTTACCAAGGTCAAAATTTTTCTTATCAGCATGTACCATCCAAATTCTTTTTATGTTTTATGTGCAATTAAAAATTACTCTGCCTGGTTGTAGAGTCACTGCACGATGGATTTACCAAACCTTCACCAGAAACTGACTATTACCGTAAAAATGTAGAAGCTAAATTTTGAATCTTTATATACAGTTTTCATGAATAAAAAATAAATTCTACATGAACAATTTAGAAATGTAACTTCCTTTGGGCTTCCAAGGTATGCTGCAATTTTTGCTCTGTGAACTACATCAGTGTGTAACAAATTTGTCCTAATTTCCAGCTAGGTTTACCTAGCTCTGAAGAGGAAAATAGGTAAAATATTCGGCCACAAAACATCTCCTGGAAAACTGTACATAAAAAATCCCCACAGGGATATTTTTATTTCTTCTTTTGCAGTTCTGGAGAAAAAAGATATTTACTCCAGTTTTGAATATATTTAAACCTGCTTAAATTCTACCTTGAAATGGCAATTTCTAGGCATTTATTCCTTTTCCTATCCTAACAAAAACAGCCCCAACATTTTTTTATAAACTGTTTCATCTTCATGTTGCAAATATCACACCTGCACTGGAATCTGTCCCACCCAGACTCCTGAAGCTTGTTTGCCACAAAAAAGGACTATACTATTTCTTTAATAATGCCCTTATTTTCCCCAAAGCGATACGTTAAAAAAATATATATATATTTAAATGGTTGTGCCTTTCTAATTTGATTCATTGGCAAACACAGAGTGTATGTTAAATATTTTTCAATGCAACAAAATATTATGTCTCATTTTATGTGAGATTTTTTCATTGCATTCTTACCATCAACAGTACTTTTACTATTTTAATACTACTACTCACAATAAAAAAAGCTCATCTTGTATGTAGGTATCCGAGACAGCAAGCAGCCTACGTTTCTTGCATGTTACCAGTTTCCAGTCTTACTGATAATAAATGGTATATAGTATGACAAATAAATGCTTTAGTCCCATGGTGCAGGAACTTTCAGTGACCTCTTAACTATTCCTGTACTAAATTGCTATTTCATTTTTAATGAATGCTCTATAAATGGAGTAGTTTGTATTCTGAATCTGCAAGTGTTGCAAAAAATTCCTAAAAATGGGTCAGCTGCAAAAACCTAAATACTTGCAATCCATTATTATTCATTAGCGTTTAAAGACTCCTTGACAACTAATGCTTAATAGCATACATGTTTCAATGACAGTAACATTAAGCAATAATATTAAACAGAATAAACTTTAAAAAAAATCATAACTAAGTAATATTTTTGGGGATTCCATTACCCAAAATATTAGACGACTTCAGTTGATTAAAATATAGCAAAAACTTGCATGCATATGCACAGATACACATTATTAGCAGGCTTCAGATATGGTCAGACTTATGAGTAAGGCACACTACAAGAGTCAGACATGAAAAATCTCTTTTGCTTGAGATACTGTTTCAAATTAGATTTAATTTTGGTTAAATTCTACTAGGCTTAGACTCTTCTGGATGAAAGAAGCAACATACAAAATTAAGTTATATTAATTGAAACTGCAACCTGTACTAAAGATCACTACTGCTAAGCCATATAAATGCCAAGGTTTACAAACTGACTTTCCTTCTAGAAAATCCAATTGAAAATACTTGAATGTTTTTAAACAAAAACTTTGTTAAAACACATTTGATGAGCTTCAGTTAGGATACATATACAGGCTTTGGGAGAACAGTCAAGTACTTGGACTGAGTGAGAGACTTGAGTGTGTGACTGAGAATTGATTTTCCACATTTGGACCATTCTCCCTTCAGGAATAGTACTTGTATTTGCTCCTCTTATGCCCCAGCTACTCCATCCTTTCCCAAAAAGAGAAGTATCTTACAGAACAATATACTTTTTAACTTCAGTTTAGTAAATACCTCCCTTGAGTTTTCAGTTTTTGAGTTCAAGAAGATTTTGACTTGAGTTGATTATAAATTGCAGGCATAGCTGCAGAGGCATGTGCTGTTGCTTGCCACTTGCCACCATCTATACCTTTGAAGAATCCTAAAGGTAACTGTGCAGTTTCATTCCATCAACAGGCACAGAGTAGAAGCTGCAAACAATTTTTATGAACTTCACACAACTATCTGAACAAGCATGCCATTAATATCAACAATTAGTAAAAGCTAAAAACTCCAACAAATGCATCATTTTTTTCTAGATGAAATGAAGGCAATATTCTAACACTATCATATTTTCAAATCTCTCTTTTATCTCCAGTTAAAAGTGCACAGATGGAAAATCTCTGTGAGAAGACAATTGAGTTTGTAACTCAGTAGTCAACATTACAGCTCTTGAGAATGTACTGAATTTACTGAAGCTGTGAATTCTCAGTACATATCATGGTTGGAACTTCATACTCTACACTGTCAGGGTTGCCTGGTCTAACACTCAAGTCTCCAAAAGTCTGCCAGGTAGTGCAAGTCTTTCTTCCTCATACACATATCATAGCAATATTTTCCTTTGTCTTTATGGAAGAATTCCTTTTAGAATATATGTCAAAAAGATTGATTTAGCAGACTCTCGAATTCTAATCTATCCTACTTTGCTTTTATCTCTTTCATTTATTCTGTTATTTATCAGTCTCAAGGTAGATCTTAAAATACAGCTTCCAATTAAGTGGCATTTCAGGCTTCCAAAATTAATTAGGAACTACTCTCCTTTCCTGAGCTTAATAAAAATGAATAGCATAAAATATCAAAAATAAACTTTTATACCAGTGCAACTTTTATATACCTATCTATACGTGGCATCACAATGCCACAGGCTCACAGAAAACAGGCCAAAAGGAACCTCAGGTGGTCGCTTAGTTTGTCTCTCTGCCCCAAGGCAGGATCAACTATATTGAAATCATTCTTGACAAATGTTTGTATAACCTGACCTTAGAAAAATCTTCCAGTGATGGATATTACATAGCTTTCTTATACAACCTACAAAAACATTGTTACAAGTTGCACTTACTCAAAATTCAATATACCAAAAAAAAAAATCTAACATGATGAATTGGCAGCTTTAGTGCAAAATATAGCGTTATTGAATTCATGCAGTTAACAATGCACATGGATATCTCTTTGACTAGGCGTAAAAAAAGTGTATTGGTTTTCAATTTTATAAAGAGAAATTCTGCATAGGTGTTCACAAGTACTCTTAAATTAGTAATTTACAGAGGACTTCATAATTAATCAAGGTACAAATACACATTCTCCAAAGCAATGTGATGTGTGCAGAACACCTTTCTGAATCTTACTTCCATAACACTTCTATAAAGATTGAGATGCTTTCATGTACACATACATTCCAGAATTTAATAATGATTAAATAATTCTTCTGTTTGTGCATGTGTGTACATGTATATACTTACACATATGAGTGTGCATATGTGTGTGCTGCTTATCATAATTATTTTACTATAACAATTAAGAATTCCATAGCAGCAGAAAGACCTGCTGTTATGGAGAAAGGACAGCTTTAAGTTTTTTGTCCTGATACCTGGGAAAAAAAAAAAAAAAAAAAAAAAAAAAAAAATTGATTAAAATCTCCCCAAAAATTGAAAAAAAAAAAAAAAAAGAACACATCCTTTTTGTTTCTCTATTCCTCTGGAAAAAAAAAAAAAATTGGACCCACGGAGTTAAATATTGACAAAACTCTACCAATAAAAATGGGGAGTCTTTCAAACAGCTGAAGCATTATCTATAGATTTTTGCAGGTTCACAAGCTCAATGCTCCCATTTCCAGTAAAAGCTGCTGTGTAATATATAAAGCTAAATGCCTGAGGGACATTGAAGTGAATATATTTTTCTGCTGTTTAAAGCATGCTGGCAGTCATTTGTAGAGTTTATATAGCTTTCTTGTCAATACCTGCTGGTTGCAGTTGGTGAAGAAGCAGTTTCACTTATGATCTAGTTGCTAATTAAGCATGGCAGTAGCCATTCACAGTGAAAATTTCAACAACCTGACACAAAAGGACAGAAAGAATCAGATGTATTTTCAGAAAGCTCTGATCTTTAAATATAACATTTGGATTCTGCAGTTGCTGCAGTTTAAAGATAGCAGAAAATACTGTGCCAGATTAACACAATTTTTTAATAAACTCTGAAACAGTGCTCTGTGCTTCATAACTTTACCCTTGCCTGCTGCCATTTTTAATTTATCATAACTCAATTGTACATCTTTTCTGTTGCCTATTTCTTCATACCCAGGAAGACTGAAGTTTGCTCCTGTGCCCTTTGGTACCCAAAAGCTCACAGAAAATATCTGCAAAGTTATCTCATTACCCCATTACTCCATTTTAAATTCTTTGTTATATAGCCTCCAAGAATCAGTTAATTCTCAGCTAAAGTAGTATCTACTATCTTATTTGTTTCTTCATGTTAATCCCATCTCCTTGTTTTGTGTTTTTTTGTTTTTTTTTTTTTGTTTGTTTGTTTAAATCTACTTATTGACTTTTTATGTTTAGTTTACAACTCTTGTAGGCAAAAATCTTTGACATTTGTGCACCCTGACCCAGTACTCCCAGATTTGAATTTAAAAAACACATTGTAAAATAGTAAAAAACACAAACAAAAGAACACCATTTTTTTTTCCAACAGTTGAAATCTCACTTTTTGTTAAGCACCCTGTGTGAGGGAGAACAAACCTTGACTGTGCTGGGAAATAAATCTTACTACTAAATAAGAACCAGTTCTTTCATCTGAGTAGGAAAGAATCTGGAATACATACTGAAAGTGAATCCTTTCTGAGAAAAATCTTCATATAACAAAGGCATTATTAGAACTACCAGAGGTGACTGAAAGGCCGCATTCCACTCAGAGCAAAAAGTCACTTCACAAGGAACAGTATCACAGCTGAGCACGCTTTTGATCATTTCTAAGCCATGCTCAAATTCTTTAAGTAAAACAAACATTATCCATATCTAGTTTCTGGTTGCAATCATTTGTTCTTATCCACCTATGCCTTTTATTCATCTCTTCCTTTAAAAATGGTCATTTGACACCACTGTAAAAAAAATCTTACCTTTTGCAATTTTGTGAAAGAAATATAGTAGCGTTCTTAAAGTATTAAAAAAATTACACAATAGAAGATGCTGCTTGCAAATGCAAGAGGCACCTAAAAGGCTCAGCCTAGTGCTGCATTAAGAAGTCTGAAAAGTGAAAGAACTTTCAACACTTTTCATAATAAAGACCAGACTGGAAACAGTAAGCCTTGACTAATTATTGAATTGTCTCATCCACTTAAGTAAAGGGATCCATAGATGCTACTGGCAACAAAGAGGCACATTCAAAAAGGAAATGAATGTACTGGAGACCTTTCAATCACCACAGTAGCCTTTTTAAGAAACAGTGGTGTGCACCTTCTAATGAACAATCCTGATTTTAATTTGGATCCTGCAGGAGGTGAGGTAGTTCTCCTGCTCAGACTCTAATATTAATACTACCTTTTCTGTGCACGGTAAGTTACAAAGTGTATCTCTGTCTGGAAAAAGATCTGCCAGTATTTGCGCAAAACTGCTTTTGAAGTAAAACAATGCTTTTAAAAACTATGATGATTGTATTTCAAAACCTAAATAGAATTTTTCCATCAGCAATAAACTGAAGATCTATTATCTGGACAAACAATAGAAAAAAAAGCCTTCATGAAGAAATATATAAGAGTTCATCTGAAAGACTAGTATTCTTTTCTTATTCTTAAACTTTTTTTTTTTTTTTTTTTTTTTTTTAAATCTTTTTTCAAGTGTCCTAATAGAATGCAGGAGTAAGCTACTAAACTGGCCGGAGTGAATACATGGTAGAGTTACATAAATAATTAACATATAGACATGGTCAAATACATACATGTAAATATAAATATGTGAAAACTTTTGAATTGAAGACTTCCAAAGATTTGGAAAAGTTTCAAATTACAATTTGATTAAGTTGGATTGAAAGGGAGCAACAAACTCCCTGTCCGATTCTGTTATTTCACTTTTCCACTGTGAACTTTGTTTTGTTTAAATACCCTGTCACTTCATTTTTAAGTTTCTTTCAAATTCACCTCTTGGCTGAGGCTTTGAATGCATCTATAATGAAATATTTTCTGCTGTGGAATATTTGCTGCCTATAATCACTCATGCTGAGAATCAGTCCTCAGGTCTTTGCTAGCTGAATAAGCAAAATGAGAAAACAAAATGATAGAAAACATCCACAGACAAATTATCTTGCTGTTTCTTTTCCCCAGACATCTGCCATCTCAAAGGAAAACTCAAGAGGAGAAGTAAGTGTTGAAATGGGTAAAGGAAGGGATCCAGAGACTGTCTTTAAGATTACAGAAATCAAATTCAGAGATATATAGAGGGTAAATGGGCCTTTAAGAGGAGGACCTACTTTTTGGAATCCCTCTGATATAGATTAGTTAGACTTAGATACCTGGTATTCATCTCTATGAAATTCTTACCTCTCTATCCAAATCAGACTGTTACTGAAAATACTGAGTAAGAGAAAAAGCAATAGGTTAATGAATTCTCTGGGACTTTCTTTAATCTGTAAGTCAGCTTTCAGAAATCGGGAGAAATTTATCTGACCATATGAGAACAGAAGAGGTCACGGTCCCCTTTAAAAAGTGTATCATTAATTCCTATTTGTTCCTACCATTGAGCACTTCTTTCGAAGTCATGAAATTTCACAGTGTTCATCAAGAGATGAAGCTGAGGAAAACCTGTTGCTTCCATGCATTTAATGGATAGCCAGCAAGTTTTTCTGCCAGGATGAGAGAGAGAAAGAATATCTTCCACGACAAAAGCAATGGATATGTTTTGATCCCCTTGAGCTTAAAGCATTGTCTGATCAACTTGTAGTCCTTATATTTGATTTTTTTTAATGAGCATTTGAGATAAATGTTGAAGTTCATCTTGCAGTTGCATTACAGGGGTTCCTAGTCTAATCTGATTTCTATTTGGATATAAAGCTAGTACTTATAGAACATCATGTCACACACAGTCACCTAATTAGCTTCTTAATTAAAGCATGATTAATCAAAAATAAATGTCATGAAAAATGATAACTATGTCTTTTGCTCTCTGAGCAGGTTTTAGCTAATATTATGCCACAGTCTTGGCTTCCAGCGATTATTTCTTAAATTAGCAAATTCTGTTAAAAGTAACTGCTGTCCTCTGTGGAATGTATGTTAAAACACATGAGCAAAATAAAACATGGAAGAAGCTAAATTGCATAAGTGCAATTATTCTGGCTGCATTATGCTGAAATGTCTGAAGAGCCACCTAAACTATGCCCCAGAAAAAGGAAAGCAGGAAGAGCTCCCATGAGCAGTGCTGTCAAACAGCCTCTCACATGAAATCCAGTATCAGAGAACAAAGAGCTTGGGAGGTTCTTACAAAATCAACTGCTACTTATTTAGTATCAGTATACTGGTAATCACTTTTTTTTAAAAAAAATTTTCAATAAAAAGAGGTCACAAGAAAGCCATTAACGAAATTTTACTTTTCTTTAGGTTTTGAGCATTAAAGCTTTTGGCACAAAGGAATCTTGTCTCTGTGCAAAAGCCAACACCTTATTATGAGGATGTAAGCAGCACACAGTTTTGCACAGTTTCACCCTGAGTAAGAACACTGTGGCAAAAACAAAACAAAACTAAACTAAATTAAAGAGAACAGATGGTTGCAAGACCATACTAAAACCAGAAAATGGAACAAAACAAACAACAAACATATCAAAGCATCACATTCTCCTTCCTACCTAAAATTTCCTTAAAAAATAAAAGAAAAAAAAAAACAAACAGGAAGCTCTAAGCTGTTTATACCATCTAACTCCCAGAAGACTCAATGAAAAACTAATAGACTAAATATGTTGTTTATAAAGAAGCACCAGATGCTCAATGTGAACTAACTAGGATAATGCTAAATGGGCACTAAGACATCCTCTCAAATACTCAGGAACTAAATGTAATTACAATGAAGAAATCTTCCCTGAAAGTTATTGTTTAACTTACAATTCATTTTCAAACACTGTATGATTGTTACCTTCTTCCGTACCTGCCCTGAGGACTTGACATTGCTGGTATTTGTTCACCTGCAGAACATTTTCAGAGCATTTCCAAAAGTTAAAAAAAACAATAACCACAAAGCCTTACTAGAAAAAAGAAATGAAATTAAAACCAGTAATCATAAAACGTACATTAAAGAAGATATTTTTAAAATATCTTGCAGTTATTCAAACATTGGTTTTGTGTAGCCCTCAGACAAGGTTATGTTTGAGAGAGAATGTGTTTACACTCCCAGTCTATATCTGAGCTTATCCATAACTGCTCTCTTCTACTAGCACTAGCAAAAGGCATAGTTTATACACAGAACAGCCCCATATGTAGCTAACATAAGAGCTACAATCTTAGCACATTAGCAGGCACACATAGAATGGCTATATGTGCTCACACCAAGCTGCAAATACACCAGCACTAGCTTCAATGAGTCCTGGATGAGAGATACAATATGTGCAAGCTCATTAGTGCACACACACAGGAAGTCTTCTCCTCCCTATAGGAAGCAAACCCTATTTGCATATTTATAATCTGCATGAAAGTTTAATGTCTTACGTGGCCTGTATTTTGACAAGGGATTTATTTAATGTGACCTCAGTCCAGGATGAGATGAATTTGACTATCAGCTGATGATGGATACTGTGAATATTTCCCATTAACATTGACATATTGGCGAATATAGCAGGGAAAACCCATCAAATGTCAAGAAACTTGAGCTGGGAAACAAATTTATTTCAGGAAAGAAGCAGTGAATTCAAGTCTAAAGTTAAATAGTTAAATCTGACTTGAAGCTTTTGATTGTATTTGAACACATGCAGATTTTTTTTTTTTTTGGCAGTTTAAGAGTGGGTTGTTTTTATTTTTGTATGCATAGTTCAGTCATGAAGGTTTTGTTCAGTATTCTGCAATAAAACAATATCAATAAAATTATAATGATATCTATTTCATTCCAGTCTTTGATACTCATAGAAAATATTGTACAGCAGCAAAATTTCAGAAAATTAGTATTATTTATCGTTAGAGATCAAAAGTTGTGTGTGAAAGCATCAGAAGTTTCCTCAGAACAGCTGAAAAGCTTCTATAGGAATAATTCAAAGTACAGTAATCTGTAATTCTAGCAGTGTACAATGTTGATAACTCTCATCAGTAATTACTATAATGTACAGTTTATGGGCTTCAAAAATACTAGCAAGAGTTACAGGTGTGAGCTAGGACTCTATTAAAAATACTGATTCATGTTGCATTGTGGAATCCAAAATAATTTCCTTGAGAACTCTGTTGACAGCAGTATCTGAAGATATCAACATAGGAGGAAGAGAATTTTTAAAATACCCAAAACTTTAATAAGTGCTTGGGATTGAAAAAAATAATCAATTGAAGCTTCCTTGGCCTCATCTCATGTCTGAAATAGGTTCAACACAGAGCCATTGCAAAATAATCTAATGTGTAGTAAAAGTGGTATATTCACCAAGATTCATCAGCTGTATTTTAATTTGAAAGTTGAGAAGTGAAGCTAAACTGATCAGTATGTGAAGCAGCCCAGAACACTGTAACTTGCTTGCAATACCTTCAATTTAGCTCATTTTTTTGAGGAATAGATGAAGGAAGAAAAATGAAAATTTCAAAACCATCACAAATTGTCATTACATTAATATTATGTCTAGCTACTAGAAGGTGCATGACAGGAAGTATATATTTATTTTATTTGTAGAACTGGTAGGAATTACTGCCTGTGATGATTACATCTAGAGCTCTTCATTGCTGCCTAGACTTTACCAGTGTCTCTGTTAGCACTCAGCACAGATTGTGGGACTTGTTATCACACTGATGATTCTCAATGTGCCATTGCAGTTTTTAAGTATCACCAGCTGCTCAAGCAAAAAAAAAAAATAAAAAAAAATCAGCAACTAACAGCTGTTTTATAATACTGTATGCTACACTGCATACCTGCATTGGCCTTTCATGACTTTAAATAAATATGTTTTCTATTGCTACCAGTTAGTACATGTTAAAAACTTCCTGTCTGAATCAGTATCCAGAATCCAAAAAGGATAATCTACCAGACAGACTTGTTTCACGTATGACAATAATTAAGTGGAACGGTAAGAGACAGTTTTCTCAGAAATGCATCAAAACCAAAAAGCATGAATAAAACCACGTTTACATTTAATTGTAAACCCAATTCTGCTCACTTAAAAAAAAAAAAGTATTTTCAAAGACAGACAGAAAAATCGGTATTTAGTGGCTTCTTTTTTTTTAATTAATTAATTTATTTTTTTAAAGAATTTTAACACCTTCGTGAACACTTCTCAGGAATGGAAGTGCAACTGCTTTTTAATACAGTTCCAGCTTTAAGTGAACACATTCAGGAGGAAATCAGCTTCTTTAGCTGCTTTGATAGCTTTTAGCCTTTTCTAGCTCCCATTATGCATGAAATATACATACGGAAACATTAGGCAACGGACCTGGTCACAATAACATGGTATCTACTCATTAACTATTCAAGTAAATGTTACTGTAACAAAAGCAAAAATATCCTCTGATGCCTATGATATCAAAGCCTTAAAACTTACTGAATGAAAATATGAACAAATGATCTCCTGGTAAAGCTTCTCCATTTGGACAGCACCTTACCCAAAGGAGAGTCACCATGGCTATAATTAAGAGAACAAAGAAAATTTACTCTGAACTAGAAATGCCTTCTAACTCAGAGCTGAAAGAGGACCAGATAGTACCAGGAATAATTCTGAACCAAATCTGTTCCTCTCTTTGGAAAGTTGAAAAAAAATTATTTTCAAAAGCAGCTTCATCAAATCACTACACCATGGATACAGACTCTGATGCCTCTCCAAGTGGCTAAATCTCAAAGAAGAGAGCCAACTAACCAAGAGTTTCATACCTGAAATACGACTTAGATCTTTCCAGTAAAACTAAGAGTATTAATACAGAAAGAATACATAAATAATTTCCCTAAGCAGTTGGCAATTGCAAAAATATTTTGGAAGGTGTTTCTTGTTATCAGTGATGACATTGTGAAACCCATATAGACATCTCTGTGTGCTAAACACACATAAAGACATCTTAAAAAAAAAAATAATGTAAGGAATACTACAGCTACTATTTTAAAATTTATATAAAAGATTTGGCAAAACATTGTACTCCCTTGGGAGTTATCTTAAGCATTTAGCAGAGGAGGTAACCATGACAAGCATACCAAATTCTTTGAATTTTGTTACCAAAGGAAAAAAAGCAAAAAACAGAGTAGAGACATAACAGGGGTATAATTCTTAATAACTGCTAGTTTCCTAGCCAAGTGATCAAGGATTAGAAATTTTGCTTCTGAAAAAAGATTTTGTTTCTAGCTTTCATAATTCTAAAATAAAATCTCAGAGTAAGTTTTCCTCTTTTCCTACATTGGTTTGCTTAGTTCTCTATGACTGTTTCACAGGTCAAGGAGTGATCTCCAGGACAAGATAAAGGCTAGTCCTAGGGAGTATTTATTACACATGTCTTTGTCTTAGGACAAGTCACTTCTGACATGCAACATTTTATTTTTAAACATGAACTGTCCAGACAGTAATATTTCACTCCGGAATGGCTGAGACTTAAAAACAAAAACATGTGTTCACATCTTTTCTCTATTTTCATTCATAGAATCATAGAATTGCTCGAGTTGAAAAGGACCGTAACAATAAGCTAGCTTCAACCACCTTGCTACGTGCAGAGTCAACAACACTAGACTAGGCTGCCCAGAATCACATCCAGCCTGGCAGTGAATGTCTCCAGGGATAGGACATCTACAACTTCCTAGGGCTTCCTGTTCCCACCTCTGAGTGAAACGCTTCCTCCTCATAAATCTAAATCTCTAACCTAAATCTCCCTGTCTCAGTTTGAAACCACTCCCCCTTGTCCTATCTCTATCCATCCTTGTAAACAGTTGTTCTCCCTCCTGTTTATATGCTCCCTTCAAGTACTGGAGGGCTAAAATGAGGTCTCCCTAGAGCCTTCTCCAAGCTAAACAAGCCCAGTTCCCAAAATCTTTCTTCATAGGAACCCTCTGAGCATCTCAGTGGCCCTCCTCTGGACCAGCTCCAAGAGCTCCACATCCTTCTTGTTCTGTGTCCAAGCCTGGGGTCCCAGCACTTCAGATGGGGTCTCACATGAGCTGAGCAGAGGGAGGACAATCACATCCCTCTCCCTGCTGGCCACTCCTGTTTTAATGCAGCCCAGATCAGTCATTCTGATCACCAGCAACATCTTAGACATGTTCGATGATAGATAGCTAAAAATCACCTCTTTGCATGATATAGGTTTCTATTGAAATCTTCTCAAAGTCACACCCCAAACTTCTACCTATTATGGTAAAAGGCAAAAGCACTTGACCCGTCTTCTAGTAAGTCTTGAAATGACAGACCAAAAAACATAACCAGAAGCACAATCTATTGAAAACTGCTTCGAGTTCTAGGTTCCAGAAGGGTGGAAAGTTATTCTGTAAGAAGGACACAAATTTAGATAGGGATAGAAGGAATGTTTCCTTCTCACTGGATCCATAATTAAATTGAAGAGTTGTTCTTTAAGTATTTAAGCTTGTATGAAAACAAGGATACTTCATGCAATCAATGCAGAGTGTCTGTACCTTACAGAGCTGAATCAGTCTCTGAAGCTACACTACTTTGAAGAGTAGTAGTATCAATAGTTCAGTTTAAGACTGAACTCCTAATTTTAGTTCTATTAGGTGCCAAAGTTAAATGGCACACAGAGGGATGGATGTTTGTATAAGCACTTGACAGAAATAGATATTACCAGATTGTTGGCTTCAACATTCTAAATTCTGATTGATCAGCATTGCATAAACACAGCCCTTGACTACAAATGATTCTAGCATGAGGTAATTACTCAAATTTTCCTTTTGCAAATAAACTTAGAGAAATACAGAAATAACCTGTAAGTAAACAGTCTCCAGTTCACCTCTGAGAGACTGATGGATTTAAGACACTGGTATTATTTCATTAAAGTAAAGAGATAATTTATTTTCTGAATTCTGCCTTGGATACAGAAATCTCAGCATGCTGAAGTTGTCAAGACTGACTATTTTCAAAAAAAACCTTTATACTGTTGAATAATTAGTTCCTTCTTACAGAGAAGGCAAGATAGGTTGCCTCCAATATTGTTCCGGCATCAAAATCACTAAAAAAGGAAGACAGTCTTTAAAGTGAGGCTGAGTACTTAAACATTTTTAATGTAATAGTCTTCTGTAATCCTATTAACAATGAAGGAGCTTTTCTACAGGAGGACATAACAATAGATACAGGTTCCTTGCAGTGTTGGTTGATGAGAGGGCACTAGAAAACACATGTAAACTGAAATAGGAAAGCTTTTGACACAGTCAAGTACTGAAATAGATTGGTCATAGTGGTGGTATGGTCTCCATCCTTGGATATATTCAAGATCATACTGGAAAAACCCTGAGTAGCCTGGTATTTCTTCAATGCTGACCCTGTTTTCAGCACAGTTTTGGACCAAGATGACCTCTGGAGGTCTCTTCCAAGCTGAATTTCTGTGTGAGCCTATAATTTGAAGGAAGTGTTTACAAATCATTTTAAGGAACTGACTAAGATCCAAGGTAGTTTTAACACTATTAAACAAAAAAATTACTCCAAACTACCCAATATCTATGCTCTGAGAATACATACAACATGATCCCAAAGAACAAACTCTCTTAAGAATTGTGCAGGAATAGAAAAAGGGATCTTTGTGTTAAGACATGAAATGCTAGTTCCATAACTAGTTTTAATTATGCCTGTGTACAATAAGTCAAAATAGCACAGGAAATGACACCTTCAGTAGATCTACATTATTATCTATGCTGTAGGTTACAGACTCTCATATTTTTAGGCCAGTCTAGATAAAATTACTTATTACCATAGCTTCAAAGTTCATAAAACAACATAGTAAGAAATCTAATTAATCTCTTCCCAGTTACAACATGACAAAGGTTTTATGGGTGATTACAGTTCTTGCTATTGAACAGTTGCCTAACAAGTCATATGCAAGAAATGCTCAGCCCTTTCCTCACTCAGTACCTCAGCTGGGTTCTCTCACATTTCAGTACAAGTTGATATAAGTCTTTCAAAAGTATGTTAGACTGCACTGAGGAAATTTAAATAACTGCTTCCCCAACAGACTAATGTGCTCCTCATGCTCTAAAAAAATATAAATACGTGAGAAAATTGAAGTCTAGATTCTAGAGATCTCATAGGAACAATTACTCAGATCAGAGGGGAAATTCTTCACAGTGTGATGAAGTAGTTTCTTCCATTCTTATCTTTATCATTTTAGCAGGAAGAGAGTCAGTACTTGGTAAAGGTGAGATTGACTTAACTACAACTGACCTAAACAGCTACATAAAATTACAGTGCTCTTGAGATCTCTTCAGAATAAGGAAACAAACAGATGATGGAACTCAGTATCTGATGCAATCTTCCTTATTTACAGAGTCTAAATTTCAGTTTTCCTTGCATGGTGAAACATAAACAGATAATTGTTTTCTGTTCTGAGTTTACTGCCATTTCCTAGCATTCCATTTAAAGACTTCAAAAGCAGTGTTTGAATACACACTAAGTAGTTGTTCATGCAAGATTATGAATATTTGGCCAATTCTCACCTTTGTGACATTTTCCTCTATTCTCCTAGTAATTATTCAGCAAAACTCTTTAACTGCATGTAATGTCACTTTACAGTGACATAGCTCTGTTTTGTTACTTCTTAAATCAAAGGTGGTAGCTCACCAGCTTCAGTTAGCACTGTTATGAATAGAGCTGACTTTATTTTAACTGCAAAAGATAGTGACATCATGATTTTTGGGGAAGAATTCCAACATCATACACTTTTAAATACTAAAATGCTTTTACTATTTTCATGTCTGTCCACTTACTCTTCATCACTGTGAGTGTAGTTACCCAAGAAACACACTAAATCAACTGATCAGTTTGCTTTTCACTGTAAAGGTGCAAGCAATGAAAAATATAACTATTCGTTAGTGACAATTCAGGTCTATGAAAAATTTTTCCTTCAGTGATATCCTATTCTTACTGTTAACAAATTCAAACAACACATACAATAAATGAGTAGAGGTTGTTAGTAGAGAGACAAGATCTAGCTAGTAAAATCTTGTGGTGTGCCATGCTATTAGTCTCCTCTTACAGTAATCCTTCTGACAAATAGAGGGGAAAGACAACATATACACTGAGACTATACATTAAAACCTAAAAACAAAGGTTTCAATTTAAAAATTTTAATGGCAAGGTGATGCATAGGGCATGCATGCTGTCTTTCACAAAATATTCACTGTGCTCAGAAAAAAAAAAATTCAGATAAAAGAATTAATTTAAAAGCAAACAGCAAGAATTTCAGGCATTAGCAGATATTACTTCCTTACACTAGTCTCAGAAACAACTAAACCAAGAATTTATTTAAAATGGCTGCAAATCAATAGAAGGGGAAAAGATAAATAAAAAAATAGATTAAAAAACCCAGAAAGACCACAAAAATTGTAGATATACATCAAGAGAGCCACAGATAGATTTAAAAGAAAAAAAGTCTGAAAACAGACTATGTAAAAGGAAGCTTGCAACTATGTATTGAATACACTGAACAACAAACAAGTCAAATGAGCAAGAAATTAGAAATTAAAAGAAATGTAAAAACTAACTTAAAAATAAAACAGTTATACTGAATTTTGTTCTTTCATCAACTCATAATAAGATGTCTTCTAAAAATGTAAAAGAAGCATTGTAACTTTTGACATTATATATTAAGGAAAAAAAACCTTATCTGTAAACAAAGAGGTGGATAGGGCCTTTGTCTGCAATACCTATTTGAGTAACACTAAGTGAACTCTAGAAAGAATTGTCCAGTTGTTTCAGAAGAAAACAACTGGCAAGTGTTCCCATCTCATGGAGCCTCCCTAATTTAATTTCCTTGACATTAAATAAAAAGAGACGCAAAGAATTTCCTTATGGCTTTACACACTGGATTTTAATATTCAAAATTTATTTTTTCAGAGCTATTCCATATGATACACACATTAAACAGAAATGTATGAAAATTTTTAGTCAATATCAAAATTAGTATGTTAGGTATTAAGAACTACAGATGGAGTTATTTGATACTTGGATACTGAGCCAAACAGAATGTAAATTTCTCACTCCGTGGAATTCTGTAGATTCAGTAGTACAAGAAACGTTTCACTTAGAAACGTAGATAATTCTTAGATAATTTGGAGGAGGAGAAAGACATTTTCCCCAAGCTACTTGTTAAAACAAAAAAGGAGGAGCATGACAAATTTGTGACAGCCCTGCCTTACAATAGGGATCCCTGGGAACTCCCTTGAATTTGGTTAGGAGTATGAATGAGCATTTCTGTCAGAAATAACTTTTTTTCATGAAAGGAAATGAATCTCCATAAAAGGGTGGTCAAGCACTGGAATTGGCTGTTCAGGAACGTGAAGGAGTCCCCATAAATACTTCCATGGGAGCTATTAAGAAACACATAGATGTGGCACTATGGAACAGAGTTTAGTGATGGGACTTGGCAGGTCACACTGACACTTAATGAAAGTTTTTTCCAACCTGAATGATAATTCTCTGATACTATGAAATAACAAGATGAAGTAGTGTTTCAACAAGAACAGTTACAGGTTTTATTCTGTAATCCTAGTGTTCTTTTTTCTTGTTGAGGAATCTTTTATAGATAAATGAAAAATTATCTTCACCAAAACATCTAAGTGCAATTTAAGAACATGACAGTTGTTCTCTTCCTCACAAATGAAAGCATAGCAAAATTGTTGTATCAATTTTAGAAATTAGAATACATTTTCGTCACAAAATTTCTATTAGCAACAAAAGAGCAGCCCTTATTTCTTTATCTAAATGTAAAGTAGCATGACCAGCTCGTACAGAAATAACATGTTAAAAGGTACACTTTTTATTCTAGATCGGCTGAGCAGTATCGTGAATTGGTCCTAATCAATATATAAAACATTAACTGCTTAATGGAAATGTTATACACTGAATGTTAGAGTTTTTACAGAAGAAAAAAAAAAATAGTGCACTCTAACAGCATTTCCTTCTAGTGCAAGCTAGGACAAATTCAAATATCTCCCAGTGAGAAATATATGCTTAGATGCTTGTGCATTCCTACTGACTTCTGTTTGATTAAAGAAGCTGCTTCATTAGAGAAGTAAACTAGAATAATTCCTTAGAGTATTGCAGCACACCATTCTGTGCATATGATTATGTGGGAATTCAAAACAGAAGAGTTACAGTACTCTTTCCTTAATATTTGATCATCTGACTTGATTCTGTGACTTTAGAAGAACAACTCTTTAGTGACTATTTACAGTATCTCGGTTATCTAAAAAGTCACATGTGATTATGATAACAGACCCCTTTTCAAGATAAACTTAAATTCGTAGTTTCCACATTCTATTACTAGTAGTACTTAAGTTCCCAGGATATGGGAAATAAAGGATAAACACAAAAAGCCAGGCAGCCAATAAATCTATTCAACTTCCATAATTTTTGTTGAGGGAAAAGTAAAGGACGGGTAAAAACAACAAAGCACTCAGCTAACTTACTACATAGGCCAAATCTCTCAAGAATTATTTTTATTTTCATTTTCTTTTATTTTGGAGTGTTCAGGTATGGATCTTTAGGATCCAGAGTTTTGGAGATTATGTTAGAATTCAGTAGAGTATGAAAATAACAAGGCTTTCCCTTTTCTTCATTCTCCAGTGCACACGTCAGACTTTGATCTTAGAAATCTCAAGTACAACAAAATGTATACATTCTAGAGATATTTTATTAATCTATGATACAAAGGCATGAAAAACATCATAGCCAGAATGTCAGTGATGCAAAAATGGCCATAGCTATTGCCATGAAAGACTCAACATTTAAAAAAAAAAAAGTGAATGAAATCAAAACTGTAAAATAGAACTCTGTAAATTAAGTAAACAGATTAAAAAAAAGACACCTAACTAAATTTAGCTATTCATTTACAGAATAAACTAAATGTAGTCGGTGGTACAAAGGAAGTACAATGAAATCACTCAGACTAATAGAACCTAATATTTGGGGATTAGATCTAAAAGATGTCTAACTTGCAACTTCAGGAAAAAAATTAATTGCTTATTTTCATAATGTATCTTAGGAATTTATCACTAGAAAGTGTCAAAGCTGACAACTCCAAATGATTTTCCATCTTAAACCTGACAGCGACTTCCTTTATTAATGATACAATAAGAAGCATGGCGATGTTGGAATTAATGTGAGGGTACTCTAACATAAGATCTCTTTATAGTGAAAATTGTCTATTTTCTTCAGGTGTGACAAGATCACAAGACAAAACATTTTATTACAGTATTAGTGTATGGCTTAAAGAATCAGACTATCAAGAAGCTATCAATATCTAATTCTCAAGTTTCAGCAAAAATTTATTTTATGTTACAAACTACTGTTTACCAGGGTTTGCTGTCTTTCATTTAATAATGTCTGTCTACTCTATATAGTGTTCAGACATATTCATTCTATTCTGAATGAATCTTTAAAAATTATTCTTTGTATCAATCAACAGATAAATTCAGGGAAAACTACATCTGACTGCATTATCAAAGAGACATGATGTTAGTCAAGTTTTCAGAATGAAACTCTGTGTCTTTGTTCCTTAAAAATTAGAGCACATATTGTAAGAATTGAATTCAGATTCTGAGGGATGCAGCATTTTCTGTGCCCTGTGAACACTTTAAACAAGTTTATATCAAAATTCAAACTTCTATCTGATTTCCTGATCTAAAATATATTGTCCCAATACTGTTCACTTGCAGAAGTAACATCAACCTGCTTCAGAAGATGTATTGAAGATCATTACGTCTATAATGAGTTTTTTATGCAGTAAGAACAACACAAATGCAAAATTATAACAAGAGAACCAGTCCAGTTTTTCTGCATCTAGAAACAATTAAATTTATGCTCAATATTTAGATTACTTTATCCATTCACCTATCAAAAACAATCTTTTAAGTGATATTTATCATCTATCAAGACAATACACCTCTCCTTTATCTTGCTTTGGGGCTTTCAGATATCCACTAAGATCCCATCATAAATAAATATATTCTTATAATACATTTTCTATAATTGATCTTCGCAAAAAACAGGTCTTTCTTTTGCAGTTTATACAATGTCTAGGTGGGTATTCTTTTCACCATCTTTAAAGGCATGTAAAGAAAAAGAGATTATTTTACTTCAAGAGACTTAAATGTAATACACAAAATGGTTGTTTAGTACTCAAAAGTACAGAAGTGGGGAAAAAGCATGAAACTATTTTCTGCACTGTTCTGTAGGTAACATGCAACATTTTACCTAATAGCTGGAACTTCCCCCTTCATTGAATTAGTGAAAAAGACTTACTCTTGCCTTTCCAAGTTAAGTAAATGTGCAGAGTTAACATGGAACACCGACAAGAAAAAAAAAACAACAGTTGTTTTGAAATTCAAATGACGCATAAGCATCTATATTGATTTTGGAAACTGAGTTAAAGGCTAGAGTTGCAAGTCTGTAAAGGTGCCCCTCTTTCATTCCTAATTATCCATTTCAACTTAGAAGCCAAAAGCCATGTCTCCAGCTCTAGAGGCATTCTTCTAATGTGAGTTCCCACAAAAATGTGAATTAAGAATGAAACTGAAAAGCCAAGATTGTTTCTTGAAATCAATATCAAGGTATTTAGGCTGAAGTATTGCTAGTTCAGAGTTTCCCTAGAACACTGTTTTCATTTCGGGGAGGGGGGGGGGAAGCAGCTTCAATATTTTAAGCATAATTGTTTGCAATGTTCTGTAAACAGAAAACCTTCAGTTGATGAAGAGGTTCCTTTTCCTCACTCTTTTGTGCATACACACACCAAGAAAATGCAGCTTTTTAGCCAGAAGTGGATGTACTAGTGACTTCATAAGCCAACAGAAAACTCTCTATTCAAGCAACACTGAATCAGTTTTCCTGAGGCAAAACAGCTTGACTATAGACCAAGACTAAATGATGGGCTGAATATAACCCTAGAAATGTTAAGCTTCACTTACAATGAGGGTATTCCACTGTCTCATCTGCTGGCAGAGGAGATGAGCGTGGCATAACAAGAGGAAACAGGGAATACACATGCAATTTTTCTCACCACTTGCATCAAGTGTATGCTTAAAAACCCTTGAATTCTTCAAACTTGAAGTATACTATTCATTAAACTGAATGAAAAGTCACTTAATCTTTGTGAACTTCAGCCACTGCCTGATTAATTCAACCCAATTTCACAATAAATTTCAAATCTTCACATGTCAAGATTTCCACATCAAGCCCATAGGGTTTTTTGAGCCATTTAGATTAGATGCAAGGTAGGAATTTACAAAGAACCCTTGTAACACCAGCAGAAATCTGTAGGGTTCTGCACTTTTAAAGTGGTGAGTAGATCTAGAATGGTGAACTAGATCAGAGCAGAGATTAGACTGGCAAGTACACGATGTTCTGCTTAAGTGTGATGAGAGAAAGAAACCTAGGCAATTGTTATCTTGTATGGATGGAATGTATCCTTCAAAGCATGGAAATTTTTTATTTAAAGGGTAATCAACAATAAAGAGAACCATTAAGAAAAAAAAAAAAAAAAAAAAAAAACAAAAAAAACCAACACAAACCACAGGATAATTTCAACATAGTTGTAAAAAGATATACCAGTCTGAAATGAATGAGTTAACTTTCAAAAGAAAATATTAAATCAAAGGAAACCTGAAGTTCAATCTCTCCAAATTTCAGCAAAAAATTTGATACAGCAGCACACAGCAAGTATTAATTGAGTTAAAAATGATAAAGGTGTAACAAAAATGAGTAGATATAAAAGTAGATATAAAACTGATTATAGGTGACATAACAAATAAAAGTTTAAAACCATTGTTCAGACTGATTTTATGTCACGTGCTCCTTTGTGAACTTGGCTAAAAGTAGAGGCATTAGTATAAAAACAAGAGGCTCTCACCATCCAACAGTAGACGTTGGAGAACCTTTGGGATCAGTGCATTGGAAATGGGAAAACATATAGAAAGCCTTCAAAGTCACATAAGCACAAACAACAGAATTTCTATGATTACACATTATATAATCATTTCAGAACAACAGGAAAAGAGAAGTTGCATCTCTACTGCAAGACTTGGTACATGCCTGTAGAACAAACTGTGTCTTCACCAATATCTGTTCCAGTATTTTCAGTTCACCAAGGTTAGCATTAGCAATATCATTTAAGACTTTTAGGAAACACTTCAGAAGTACAGTATTAAATGCAGGTAAGATACGTTCTAAATTCAGGAGAACCAAGTTACCAGGCTCTGAGTATTCCTTTCCACTTTTACTCAACAGACTAACAGGAGCTTGTTCAGACTTCTTTGATCTTAGCACATAAAAGCTGTGAAAGGCACATGATCAATGTTTATAATTTATTGAAGGCTACACACCAAGGAGTTGTCCTTAAATAACAATATAGAGATGGTGCAAATTAGGAATCAAAGAATGTATTTAGGCTGGAAGTTAAAAGAAACTTCTAAACATTGAGAAAGAGGTTTTTGAAACTTTTTTTCCAGAAAGAGCAACAGGGCAAAGTACTTAACTAGTTCTAAGGGAGACTGTAGTCAGTTTATGACTGGGATTGGATAAGGTTGTTTCCAAACAGAAAAGCCTCTTCCGCAGCCTTGAATTGCTACAATGAAGAACTGCTCCCTATTTTGCTACCCCACTTCCCAGTATTGTTCCTTCCCACACTTCCCAGTAAAGTTCAACTGGGGCTGTGACATGGCTAGAATTAACTTTTGATATTTAAGAGAAAACAGTCTTAAGACTTAACATCCTTCCCCACTACCTTGCATATTTTTATAGAATATTATATCAAAGTGGATAACTAAAGCTGTTCTTGAGATCAAAAGATTTAATCAGCAACTGAACAGAGCAGTGCATTGTAAACATACTGAAATGATACTGCCCCTTTCAGCCTTCATTAAATATTTGTCATCCGTGCTAGCTTTCTGCTTACTATATGAATACCCAAAAATAGAATTTGATTGTACTCCACGCATTTAAGCCTACAATTCTGGCAGCATCCTTTTTGTACTGAACTACCTGGATACTACCTGGACACTTCACTTAAATTTCTGTTATGACATACAGCTAACTGTCCCCCTGCACAATATACACAATTCAGTGGTAATCATTGAATGACTCACTCAGACATTATGACAAGAGCAGTGTGTCATCCAAAAATAGCTACAGAACGTATTCACATGACTGTAGGTATGGACCAGTTGCCAAAAAGTTATTTGGATACCATTAAGAGAATATCAAGCAGGGCTACAGTCAGCAACCTCTGCTCTGCTTACATCTATAAACAAGTGTGCAGCATTTCCATGACAGAAAAACATGCTCAACCTGTTGCAGATGTAGAAAAGGCAAGCAAGTCTGCTCACTGAACTGCCCATACCCACAACGCATTGTATCAAACACAGTCATGACGCTGTGTACACTGTAACTTGAACCACACTTGTGTAGCTCAACATTAATTTTGCCTCAAATCTATACAAGACTGGAACTTAAGCAATGACAGAAGTTGTTCAAACCCCTAGTTTTTTTTAGAACTTTGGCATTATCCACGTGTAAACTAAGAGCCAAAGCAGTGTGGCCAATTAAACAGAGCAAAGATATTTTTATTTCAGTTGTATCTCAGACCAGTAAATGAGCAGCACTTTCTATGCTTTAAGGAGATCACAACATCATCTCCAGTTAGAAAAATTAGAAAAGAAAACAGATTGCACTCTTGTTTCAAGTTCAAGAATAAAGCCAGTGAACTCCACTTTTACTGTCTGTCATTTGATTTCTAGCATCATCATCAACAGAATCTTTTTTGCTTGCTTTGTTATAGACTGGACAGAGAATTCCACCTTAAATGATATAAAGTGATATATATGTGACTTAGTTCAATAATAGCATGCAGTACTGGAGTAAATGGAATTAACAGCAAGAGTCCATATTCCTCTCTCACTACTCTCCTAAACTTGTACTTAGTTTTTGTTCCCTTATTCTATAGCTCTAAAGCATAGCAGGACAACTGCAAACAGCCTAGTTTTCAAAATATGCAGTTAGCTTAGCTCATATGTTCTGTCTTATCTCTTAGATTTCTGGGTTAGTAATAGGTTATCTTCTTAGTTAAGCTCTTTCTCCCACATGCCTTCACACTCTTCTACAATAAGGCTACAACTGATGAAACTGGCAAATCACATGTGCCACCTCCTACCCTCGCTCTGACGACATGACTTAATGCAATCTACAGTCTCCACTGACAACGTTGTATTTTTTTAATTAGAAAGCAGTACTTTTACAGAACAATAGAACACAATACTGTAAACAGCAAATGTTTTTATCAAAAATATGCTAAGATATCAAAGTATTTAACCCCAATTTAAATTAGCTCAGAAATTACAAAGCCTCAGTCTAGTTTTCCCAGCAACAAAACTATCCGAACACTGCAAAATTCACTTGTGCCATGAAACTAAATTATTGATAAATCTTGCAATATGAAATCATGATCTCACCACTCTGAAAACCCCATTTTATGATTTACAAAAGAAACACTTGCCTCAACAATAAGTATGCTTAACACCAAGATTCCTACTGAACAGTAGTTCTCCTCAATTCAGCTCCTCTAACAGACAAGTGCCAAGAGCTGTTCTGGTACTGGCTCAGAGGCAGTAAGCAGAACTCTTGGAAGCAGCTTATCACGTTTTAACCATTTTCTCTAAGGATGGAAATAATCAAAGCAGACATCACACAGATTTTGGCTGCTGTAGTTGAGAAAGTCAGCACTCTCAATGTAAGTTGTTGTCTCCCCAGTCCAAGTTTTCTCTCTTCTGCATGCCAGAATTTTGTACAAACCATAAGCTAAAAGTAAAACATAGCAGCCTAGCTATTCTAAGTCTACCCATGTAAAGCAAAAATAATCTAAAGCATCATCCTCACACTGCCAGCCACTTCCAAAGTCTGCCAGAGATCTCAGGCTGTAATGTGTAAATCATTACATGTTCTGACAGTACTTTCCAAAGGAAAATCCACCTTAGAATTACAATAAACAAGTACAGTTTGGCTTTAAATGAAATGATGTAGCTTTTATCTGACCTGAGCATCAGTCTTTTCCTAGTGGGAAATATAAATTCAGCATTTGGATACATAATCCTACAGCTCTCAGAAGCCGACTCCACCGCCAACACTTTACATGATTTATAGCTCTCCTCCAGATTCAGATGGCAAGTCTCGACGGAGCAGGTGCAAGGGGGTATTTCTCCTTCGCTCGGAGATAATTTCCTCGCATGTAAATTAATTAGCGAGTCTTCATCACTCTCGCGCAAGCGGGGAGCACGAAGCTAATGGATTACCAGCAGTTAACGTCTCGCTCGGAGCGGTGACCCGGCGAGCTGCCGGAGGGAGGGAGCTCCGCGTCGTTACCGCTGAAGCCACAGCGTTTTTGACAGCATCAGCAGCGACAAAAGTGAGCCCGGCTCCCGCAGTTGCGCCGACAGAGCGCTACATAGCGGGGGAAACGTTCTCCGCGGTACCGCACGCTTTCTGCTCCCTCCCGGCCAGCACCGCGCCCCCACCCGCAGCCCTGCCCCTTCCCCGAACGCCGGGGAAAGAGGGGGCGAGTCCCGGCTCCCATTACCTCCTCCGGAGCCATGGAGAGCGCTGCGGCTGCGGCCGCTGCCTCGACTCCTCACGGCTGGCAGAGCTCTCCTCACTCCCTCACCCCGCTACGCCGCGATCCGGCGGCACAGCCCGCTCCGCATAAATGCATTAACAGCAGCCACATCATGATTAATTCATCAGTCCGGTGACCAGAGGAGGAGGCACGCCGAAAGGAGCGGAGCTGGGAGGGGGTGGGAGCGCGCGGCTCTTTTCGCCCGGAGTTCAGCCCCTGCTGCCCGGGGGGAAGCTGCCGGTGCCCCGCCGCATTCAGGAGCCGCCCGCTCGTAGCACCGTCGGCGCTTAGCGGGCGCGGCTCGCGTGCCTCAGCCCGCGCGCCTCAGCCCGCGCGCAGCGGAGACTCCGCGCTGTGTCGGGTTACAGGCAGCGCGCCGCAGATTCCCGGGGAGATCCCTCACCTCGCGGGGGTACAGCAGCGGTGACGGGCTCACTGTGCCCGCAGCCAGGCAGACGCCCAGGCGCGGAGGGCGGCCGCGACATCCCCGAGCTGCCCCCTGCCAAGGAGAGACGGGCGACGCAAGAACACTGAGGGCAGAAAGGCCACTTAACCTCCGTGCGGCCGCCGTCACTTCATCAGGAGTGGGCTACAAGTAGCCCAAACCCCCCGGCGCAGGGCAGACAAGCGACCGACCAGTTGCAAGAAGCAGCCCTCTGTACGCAATCCCCTGCTGCTCCAGCTCTGCAGCACCGCTGACTCCTCTCCTGGTTACCCAGCACCAGTTGGCTGAGCAAGGGGCTTTCTGAGTTCTTTCACATAGATTTGTTTAAACTTGGGGCACACTGGACCTAGAGTTAGTCCACAGCAGGAATAAATAAGCAATAGCTTTGATTTTAAGGTTTTTGGGATAGATGTTAAGCAAAGATCTACAAGAAAGATATTGACATTCCTGTTTTTCCACTCTATAAACACATTAAAGTCTTACATGGCCAGCTGCCCCTGTAATACTACTAGTTATACATAACGTACAACACCAAGCCAGAAACACTTCTTCCAGCCTCATGTCTTCCTAGACAGCTCCATAATCAGGCAATTAAGTTCGTGTAGAACAGATGGTTCATCACCTATTTATTACTTCCTTACCTCGTCCACAAACCAAGTTTCCCTACCTGTTAGCATCTGCATGCTTCAAATGATTCCATTTGACTAGATCACCAATTCTTTCTTGATCATGTGCCAGGAGCAAAAATTCCTCCCATCACCTCTTGTGGAAGCAAGTATTTTCAACCTGACACAGCTATATATAGAGATTCCTCAGCATCAAACAGAATTTAGAAGCTGCATGTAGAGAGGTCCCCCAAATTGTCACAAATCCTTCATTAGATAATCATTCAAGCCGTGTGAGGAAAGGAAAATGAGATGTTTTTGTTATTTTTCTTTTCCATTATGCTGTAGATTTTGTATACAAGTAACAAGAGTAATTACTTGCAACTCCACAGCTGAGGTTGCATCGTGATTTGTACTGATAGCAGGGCTAAAATCTCTGGGTTTCATACTTGAATGATTACAGTTACGCTACACATTTGGTACAATAACACTTGAGAATTACAGCTGATTTTTCTTTTTCTTTATGATATTTGTTGCATCCTGTAGAGAAAAAAATTAATTGCCTTCTTTTTCAAATGTTTCTTATTTTCCTCACAATTCTGAACTCTCACAGCATTAATTCACAGGCTTCCCACATATCATAAGCCATATATACTGTAAGTTATAAACCTATGTTCATAGGTAAAACTGATATTGAATTTTAACTTTTAAAATCAAACAAAGTTACCCTGTTACTTGACACAGCATTTTCTTAGTAAGCGAAATCATGCAAATTTTGATACCAGTCTTAATCTCTTCCATTCAAATATTTACCAGTATAAAGATGCCTGCTTCCAGCCATCTAGTATTAAACCGGAAAAAGCACAGGTATTTAATGAGGTATTTAATTTGATAGGACAAGAAGAAATAGAAACGGCCTAAAACTTGAACATAGGAAATTCCAGATGAACATGAAGAACAACTTTACAGTAAGGATGATGGAGCATTAGAAAAGGCCACCCATAGAGGCTGTGGAGTCTCTTCCTGTAAGTATATGCAAGACCCATTTTGGACACCTACGGATGTGACCTATTGCAGGGAAACTTTTTTAGCAGGGAGTTTGTCTCAGTGATCTCTTGACGCCCCTTCCAACCCCCACAATTCTGTGAGGTAGCAGATGGGTTATCAATGTGTTTGTATGAGAGGGATAAAAGTGCAGCATAACTAAAAAGTAGAGTTGAAGAACCTGTATGACTATCTGTAACACTATATGTAACACTATAATGTGATGGAAAGTACAGCAACGACAGCAGGATGGTGAAATCCTAGGCTCCAGGAAGAGACCATGCACCCAAATGCAGCAGCCATTCACAGAGAAACAAAGGAAAGAAGGTGCTTACCTTCAGAAGGCCTCAGATACATGGAAATCTCCAGCAGGTTGCTTTCATCTCCACTGCCAACCCTTACATGAGGTCTGGGAAGGGGTGGCTCCTGACTCCACTCCTTCTGGTCACTCAGGTACATTGCATGCACATGAGCTTCCATGCATTGGTCCTGCCTTCCCACCAGGTTCTCAACCACTGCTTCAAACCATAACTCAGCATTCCCATGTTCCAAGAATTCCAAGTGAAAATCCGTGTATCTTCTGTGTAAGATCTCTTGTTTACAAATGGCTTAAGGCCATGATTCAGAATAAAATCAACGGGGCTAATTTGGGAAGAGAGAGGACCTATTTTCAGTGCTTTTCACCTACTCCAAGCATTTTTGGAAATTCTCCAGATTCCTAATCACAGAATTCAATTGCATGGACAATTGCAGTAACGAGTCAGTGCAGTGATATTCTGTGGAGCTATGTACCTATAAAACTATTCAAAATTTCAAAGCCTGGAAACATTCTATTGTTTTTATTTATTCAAATATAACTCTGTGATTCTAAGAGATGCTTAACATCCTTCCTGATGCTTGCTGGTATTATAAGAGGGACAGATTTATCACATACGGATGCATAGTTCCTGCAGTACATGAATTTGTTTGGACAAAGAAGCATTGGAAATATTTCAAGTTATTTTGGTGTTAACATTGTGGATCACTTTGAGTTTCAGTGCTGTCATATCTAGACATTTGTTCTTGGCACATTTCTGCAAAAGACTTTAGATTAAATCTTGATCACATAAAAATCAAAGAAATTTTGCTATTTCCTTCAACATGGTAGGATTTCATTCACTGAGGATTTCATTTCTCTAGGGATTCAGTGTATTTCACATAAAGTTCCTAATAATAGTGGTTTATTAAATAATAAAATCCAAAGTTTTCTAGATTTCTTCTGGAAAACGAATTTCTTGAAGGAAGATTATGTCATGATAGGATTAATACTGATTTGATGAAATTAAAGCAGATGATGGTAGTACAGTTATGTGACGTATTCGTGGCCTGAAGGCCATATAACATTTGCTTGATTTCTGACTGAACATTCAAAGTCTGGTCACCATTATTCATCCACTAAGGTTCAAGACATTGCTCTGATTTATGACTAATTCTGACCGCTACGCAGAAACTGTGGTTTCAGTAGAACCATGATTATTTGTTTCAGTCTGAAGCACTGACTAATACTCAAGTCATAAAGGGTGTCTTTTGTCTTGATTTTCAATTAATTTTAAAGTGAATTAAACATCTGACAAATAACGGTGCAAATCTGTCTTTCTGTACTCCACTCACTAGAGTTCATTAAGAGTGAATTTGACTCAATGCTTCCATGTTCTCGGAAGACATTTTTGTAGCAGCTTTATAACAAAGTGAAATTACCAAGACAAACGTGGATTTCAATTTGCATAAAACTTGCATGGAATTTATCTTATGAAGGCCTCAGGGCCTAGAATATGCAATACCAATCTTAGAAAGAGTTGATGTTTATTTTTTAATTAAGAATTGTGATTCCTGACCTCTTAATTACCATGAAATGACTTTTTCCTCACAGATTGTTAGAAATCCATATTAATAGCAAAGTGATAAGGCGTAAGTAAGTTACTGAGACTACTTCAATAGTTTTCTGAGATGACCAAAGGTTCTTTAAAGAAAATAAGGTAATTCTATTGCAGAAGGATTACTGAGGGCATTCCAGATGAACATAGTTAATTTTTGAAGCAGAAATACTTTGCTATATACTCTGTTTTTGTTTTTTAAAATTGCCCTTGGTATTAAACATTCTCACTCATGGCCATTGCGCAGCTCTAGTTTGTATCACCAGATGCAGTGAGCAAATGAAAGAAAACACAGATAATAGGAAAGGTTAATGAATAGTCACAGCAAAGTTTAAGATCATAGAATGGCATAGGTTGATAGGGACTTCAAAGCCCATCCAATTCCAACTCCCCTGCCATGGACTGGTTGTAATCCACTGAATTAGGGTCCAGGGCCCCATCTGACCTTGAGTGCCTCCAGGGAAGGGGCATCCATAACTTCTCTGGGCAGTCTGTTCCAGTGCCAAGATGATCCAATAGACATCATTCCAAATTCCTAGTCCAGCTGAGCTGGGCATTCTACTGACTCAGCAGATTGTAATTAAAATTGCATTTGTACTTTTCTCACCCACATTCCAAAACTATCTGTATGCAACCCGAGTATGCAGCTTAATCAGTGTGCACACAAGTCTGGTGCATATAGTATACAAACTCTGAACATCCTCCTGAAGCTGCTCAATTAGCCAAAGAGTAAAGAGCAGAAGCCTTTCAAAAATCTCAATGCATTTCCTACCTCTAGAGCAACAGACATGACATCACCAGGAGGAAAACCCACTATATCGCAGTGCTGAACCAAGATCTTTATTGTTTTGCTGGCCCTGAAGTTTCAGCTGAAGTGTGGTTTATAATGCTGTAAAATTATGGGTCAGATAAACCTCCCTGCAGCTCTGGGGTATAGCTGTCTCTCTTCATTTAAGATAGATGTAAGAAGTCATTATGCTCCTTTGCAGAAACAAGTGGCTGGAATGACTGTAGTCTCTAAACCCCAAACACAATTACATGTCTCTGTGCAAAACAAAAGCTTGAAAAATCCAGTTCAGAAGTGGGTGGAGTGTTTTTGCTGTTTTAAGCAGGAAATAAATACAAGTGAAAAAAATTAAGGCTATATATGTAGGGCATAAACATGCAGACACAGCTAATATATAAAAAAAGCTAACATCAAATTAAAGCCAAAGAACAAGTACCTAAGAGAGAAACCTAGATATGTTTTGTACTGCTGGTACAGAATGACATGGTTTGGATCTCTGAAAGACAAAGCTTTCTCAATATGTATAATTACTGCTTTACTCAAAGAAACTGGACTTTTTATGCTGCTGAAGAAAGATTAATCTCTGTCGTAGGTCGTCCTTCTAGCAGGACTATTCTACAACCCCTCAAAATCTTAACCAGCCTTTGGCTGCAATAAAGCTGTGTGACACAGTGATAGATCTCAGATGTGAATATACATGCTGTTATTAAAGTGATAAATCTCCTGCTTACATATCCATACAGTTATTAATTGATCTATGGAATTCCCATGTCCTGCTTAGAAAGGAACACCTCCTTTAAGGTGTTCATAAGAATTACTTATGTTTTGGAAGCTGAAACTGATATATCTAGCTATTGCTCAAATACCCCCAAAGACTTGCCATAGCAAAAGGACATTGCCATACAGTGGAATAAATTTTTAATTCCCATCTATTTTTGTGAAGATTTAGGTGCCTGTAACCTCTGTAATATACCTACGGCCTCCCCCCACCTCTTGCCCCAGGAAGTCTAGGGAAAAAAAAAAAAAAAAAAAAAGAGAGAGAATATGGACAGGAATTTTTTTAAATTTCCCCCTGGAATCCTGAAAAAAGCTTAGAGAAGTCTGTGGGGTAGTGGGCTGACTGTGGCTTGGAGCAGGCAGTTTAGGAATATTCAGTCAATTTGGTCTGGGAAAGACGATCTGATATTTTCTTTAAAACAAATAGAATGAACTCAAAGAAATAGCCTTGCAAAGGTTCAAGCCCACTTTGTCCCACTGTTCAACTCACTAAAGTATGAGTACACTCCGAATATATGCCAACCAGGAAACTCTTTTCTTAGATTATCCTTTCCAAAGCAAACCTGGAAGATGAATTGGAGAATACGAATTATTTTCTCAGTGAACACAGGACTGGTGACTTCATTATTAATCAGTGTTTCTTTTTCCTACACCTGGAAGTAAATGAAATGACTTACATGGAAGATACAATACATTCATGAATGAAACATAAGCGGTGTAAAAGAATGAAACATAAATATTTAAAAATGGACACCTCTGAGCTTTTTAAATTTCTTGGTATCAGTAAGAACTCCAGAGTTCTTTAAGGATAACATCCAGGTATAGAATGAATTTTAATTTTGCTACATAACTGTGTATCATATTGCATAAAGGCAACATCAGGATATCTCATGATAACTGTAAATATGCTAAGTATACATGTCTAGAATAAACATACATATATGTTGGAAATTATCGTGGGATAAGGAACTGGCTGGAGGGCTGTGCTCAACGGGTGGTGGTCAATGGAGTGAAGTCTAGCTGGAGACCTGTTTCAAGTGGTGTCCCCCAGGGGTTGGTGCTGGGGCCCATCCTGTTTAATATCTTCATTGATGACTTAGATGAAGGGATTGAGTGTACCCTGAGTAAGTTTGCAGATGACACCAAGTTGGGAGGTGGTGTCGATCTGCCTGAGGGCAGGGAGGCCCTGCAGAGGGATCTAGATAAGATGGATCACTGGGCTGAGATGAATGGAATGAGGTTTAACAGGGCCAAGTGTCGGGTTCTGCACTTTGGCCATAACAACCCCATGCAGTGTTACAGGCTTGGGGATGAGTGGTTGGATGACTGTGAAGAGGAAAGGGACCTGGGGGTGTTGGTTGATGCTCGGCTGAACATGAGCTGACAGTGTGCCCAGGTGGCCAAGAGGGCCAATGGCATCCTGGCCTGCATTAGAAATAGTGTGGCCAGCAGGAGCAGGGAGGTGATCATCCCCCTGTACTCAGCACTCGTGAGGCCGCACCTCGAGTATTGTGTTCAGTTTTGGGCCCCTCACTACAAGAAAGACATTGAGGCCCTGGAGCGTGTCCAGAGAAGGGCAACGAAACTGGTGAGGGGTCTGGAGCACAAGTCTTATGAGGAATGACTGAGGGAGCTGGGATTGTTTAGTCTGGAGAAGAGGAGGCTCAGGGGAGACCTCACTGCACTGTGCAACTTCCTGAAGGGAGGTTGTGGTGCAAAAGGGTCTGGCCTCTTTTCCCAGGCAAATAGTAGGACCCGAGGAAACGGCCAGAAGTTATACCAGAGGAGGTTTAGGTTGGATATTAGGAGAAACTTTTTTTCTCAGAGAGTGGTCAGGCACTGGAATGGCTGCCCAGGGAGGTGGTGGAGTCGCCGTCCCTGGCAGTGTTCAAGAGGTGCCTGGATGAGGAGCTACGAGAGATGGTTTAGTAGCTTGTGGCACTGATAGGAATGGGAGGGTGGTTGGACTGGATCATCTTGCAGGTCGTTTCCAACCTTGTGATTCTGTGATTCTGTATTTTACTGAAGAGCAGAAAGAACCATCATGAAGACAACAAAAATAATTTCTTAAGTGCTCAATGTACAAAACAGCTCAGGCTATTAAGAAAACACATGAATACCACACAGGATCTGATCAAAGGTCCAGTACTCTATCTCCAACGTATAGGATCTATCTAATATCCTGTCCCAGCCACTAACAGATGGCTAAAGACTATAAAAGGAAAGTTTGTACAATGTGGTCCTTTGTCCAAGAACATCCTCCTACCTTCTGGCAATAAGCAGTATAAAGATTTTCAGTAACAAGCTACATACAGACTTGTCATGTTTAATAGCCAGCCACTTATGGACTGAATGAAGAAGGAACAACATAAGCAGTGGTTTACCACTTACTGAAAAGAACAGCAGCAGCTACAGAATCTCCAGTGCCACTCATACAGCACCTGGCTTTATTTCAGAGGTCTTCTACCTAATTACTCACTAAGTTTGACCTGCTTAGCCTGTGAGATCTGAGAGGATCCCAGCCTGAGGTGGAGCAGTTGGGATTTAACTTTTATTTAGACAACTTAGTTAGGATATATGTATATATATATTTTTCTATCTTACAAAACACATACATATGCGCATACAAATACATAGAGAGTAAAAGCAAACAGTCGGTGGAGTTACTTACTACAGAAATAGCAGTGCTGGCATTAGCACTTCAAAGGGAAGAAGCTATTTTAAAATTTAACTGCTTGGCAGATGCAGCAGATACAGAACAGGAACCAAAGAGAGGTGAGGAGGGAGGGAGAGTAGGAAGAGAGGAAAATGAGTGGGTAGGGATAGGAAAGCAGATGAACTGTACATTATCCAAGGCAAAAATAACCAAAGTGTGTACACTGACACTGAAACGTTGGCAATGTGGAACTCAGTAGCAAAATTCCAACTGACTTCAGGGAAATCTGTCTTTCACACTGCATCAGTACATACTACAGTGTGTTAACACAGCTCCTCTATATGTTTATTTCCTTTTAGTTTGTAATTGAGAGTCATTTATTCTACAGTAATTCTACAAAGATTGTCAAATCAAGAAGGAATCTGACCCTCGCTACTGTTCTCAGTACTAGATTGGAAATTCTGAATGGAGAGCTGTTTGCTTCTATGGAAGAAATTGCTACTCACACCAGTGGTATACAAACCATGAATATCCATTCACAAGATAATAAATGCCTATATTTTGAAAGAACTGGTATGGAGTTTTGGTTATCTGAATCTTGGATTGATAGTCATCTGCTATACTGCTGAACTCCAGATGTGATACTTATTTCAGAGGGTGGGGTTTAAATCAGTACATTTTGTCTGTCATGAAAGATACATGGAATGGTTAGTCTACATTGTTGCGTAAGTGATTATTCTTCAGGCTAAAAAAAAAACATAAATGGAAAAGTATCTTATACACAGTCCATCTGATTGATGTAGCACTAAATAACCATAAACAGCTCATTAAATGTAGCCATGGTAGATTTTTTCTTAATCTATCCTTTGCTAATAGTAGCAATTATCATGTAGATAATTCATTAGATGATTACAACTTTGTCATTTAGTCTTAGATTTTACTGAATAGAATTTGCATAGCATAGTTAGAAAGCTACTGTCCTTTCCACCATTGTTCCAGCAGATTGTTCAGATAAAATTAATCACATTAAATGTGAAAATGTTAAAATACCTATGACAAAATATTTTATAGGACAGCCTTTGCCTTGATATCACCAATCCATTTTGGAAGCCCTGCAGGACACAATTTCACATGGAGTTATAGTGGAAAGTAGATAAATTCTTCTCACTGCTCCTAAAAGAACTGTTGCAGATATATGTACTTGTGTGACAGGGAACCAAACATAGTGAATCAGGTCAAGTTTTCTTGTGCATATGAGTAGCTGTAACTACCTTGAGAAGCTAAGAATGCAGGCAATGACAGAGCATGACCCATGAGCTTACCGGACTACAGTTGAAGCACTGTGCTTGACCCACTACAAGGACTGTCAAGGACTGTAAAAAGAAGGATTTATGCAGCTTTACTGAACATGGCATAATTCCAGTTTAGGCTTTTTTGGCAAATGATTTTCTCTTTTTTTCAAAAGCATGAAAGTAAAAATAAAGTAGTCTGTTATGAAATAACAGAAAAAAAATCACCAAATTTTTTTGTTTGTTTTTCTAAGAGTTGCATTTAAGCTGAGAATTATATGAACGCTCAGAAAATGTTAGGTAGTGATTTTATTTATTTAGACATTACAGAGCAGTCATAATTCTCTTATCACAGTTTTAAAAATCCCTGGTTTCAGAGATGAGAGTGACAGATACAGATAAGACAAATGCAAAGAACAGGGTAAATCCTCTGTTTTAAAGGAAAATATTATTATCCTAGTGAAACAGACTGATATTATGTTAACAATAATAGTATCTGATATCTTTATCTTATTCACTCCATCACGGGAAGATTTACCTAAGTAGAATCTACTTTTGGAACTTACTCATTAATGATTTTAGTCTTTGAAAGATCAAGTTGGCGTTATAAGATCTTATCACACATGTCAGAAGAAGAAATACTTAAAGTAAGAAAGTTATGGTATCTGTATTCTTCTGATGTTATCTCTTTTCTTGTGGATTTTAGTCTCCAAAAATAAACTTAATCTTCTGTTAAGCAACCTTGTCTTTATTTGAGCCTCCATAACTCTTGTCTACATCAGGCTTTTTTTTTTTTTTTTTTTTTTTAACAGCTGTGCAAGCAACAGTGGAGAACTGCTTAATTAGACCTCCCTCCCACAAAAAACTACAAAACCTAATCATATTCCTGTGGTTTTAGGTGTCCTATACTGCTCTAAAAACAAAACAAAAGGCACTTCTGCTATTAAGACATAATGCTTCATAGGCAAAGTCTACAACGCAGGTAAACACAGAAAATAGTGGATTTGCCTCAGAAATTTTTGTAGAGAGATTAATTGCATATTTAACTCCGTAAAAAAAGTAATTACGAAGATTTGATTATGTCTTCAAGTTTGAGATGTCCAATGTATGCAAAGCTGGCACCTAATATTTCAGCTACCTAGCAGATGTTGATGTGGTAACTATGAGTACTTATCCACTAAAAAATATTCTTATACTCAATATGCAGTATATTTGAGTAATAAAAATCAGAACCACATTTTAAAAATCTTGTTTGGTAAAGCAAACCTCATGTGTGCAGTTAATATAATCTATTTGTTTTAGAACCAATATATAAAGAAGATACAAAAACCACAACTAAAAAATGTTTTGGTTTTTTTTTTTTGAATTTGCTTCCAAGAAATAATTCCCACAGCCTTACTCAGATCAATCATTCATAGAAAGTATTCTAGAGATTTAATTTGTCATTGGGGATCCAAGATGTACCTCATTTTTCTGTGTGCTGTGGAAGCAACTAACAGTGTAAATATACTCACATGGCTTTTCGATCAGGTTCTAATTTAGACCATTTTGCAAAGTTTATAAAGAGATATTAATTTCAGGATGTATGCAAAACCACAATCTAAAGCAGTACTTAGAATCTTAAAATAGAATTCATTTTTTTTAAAGTAGATTTAAAATATATATATATATATATATAATCAGGTTAGGAAATGAGAAACTGAATTTTTGCTTTGATATGATATATAATTTATGATGCAAAGAACATAACTCCATCTGTTGACTGTTAACAACGAACAGAAATGTGACATTTTCAGAAACATAAAAGCGATCAGAATATTAAAAACATACTATGAATATAATGGGCAATTATAGTAATTATGTGGATAATCACAGAAAATATTCTGAAGATACACTGTTTATTTGATTTATGTTTTTAAAATTGGCATAATTTGCAGGATCTCTTTTGTGTATTTCGATAATCTGAAGGAACACTTTGTCACTGTAATTCTCAATACATATTTTATAACAATGTTTCAATTGTGCTTGAGCATACATGGAAAATAGACATATTTCCAAATATCAGCAGACCAGGTCTTGCCTGTAAGTTGTTGTCTCTACGCCTTCATTCCTTCCTCATAAATGGAATATCTTTTCAATACAGATTATAATCTCCAGTTTTACAATTTGTATATATATATAATAAAAAGGGAACTAAGATATATAATACTGGAGAGAAGCACCTAAATTACATACATATGACCACTGAAATCATGGCAAAAATTGCTTTATGTTACTAAGATCATTGCAGCTACATATGAAGTGGCCTGTCAAAAACAGATTAATGATCTTGAGTTTCCACATCCTACTAGCAGCTGTATTAGATGGCATTTTTGAATTCTGATGAAGAAAAGATCTGATTATGATTAGACTTACTGTGTGGGCGTAAAGATGACTGGATCTAAGATAATAGGATAGGTACATCACCAGCAAGGATGCATCTCAAACTCTTAACAATAAAGTTCCATACTGCAGAATTTTTCTTTTCAAAGAAAAGCATGTTAATAACATTTGTGGTAAAATGAATGGCTGAAATCCTGTTTTCATTTCAGAAAATAACAAAACTCTCATCGAATGCTTCAGGAAATGTTGAGCTCAAGTATAAAAATGGTATGCTCTGCTAAAGAATACTGAGATCACATAATCGTTGTTAAGGCTTTTAGTGATTTTCATCAAGTAAAAGAAACAAATGACTTACCATTTGCAAAAGAAATAAGGCTTGTTTCTTATTTGGGCTAGAAACCACACGTTCTTAAAAGGACATTTATTCAATCATCTGTAATAGAAATATCTACCTTTTCATATTTTGCTTCTCTTGTTTACATAAAGTATCAGATCTTCACAGCTTACAACATCTCATACTATGCAACACAGTCTCCAGCACAACAGTATTAGATGGGCTTCCAAGATACTGAAGATTTAAGTTCAGCTTTAAGTATGCAGAGGTATGCATTTTAAATGTAGGTCTTAACAATTTTGTACATAGAATCTATGTATTTTTCATAGTATTATTGCTCTTTAAATTTGTAATAATCTTACAGTAGGTTCCCTCCTATGCATATTTGATGTAAAAAAAATACCCATAGTAGAATAGCTAAAATGAATTATGATCAATCTTTTTAAAATGTTTTTCTATTCTGCAGTGACTTGATGTTGCCAACTACAGATTAGATTCATTTAGATGAGTTCAAAAATAAACAGTTCGAAATTTTAGAGCAAAGGAGAGAGAACTTTTTATTTCCATTTCTCTCTTTGTGGTTCGGCTAACTAGAGGGTTCAAGCTCCAAGGATGAACCTCAGTTTAGAATTTATTGTGTAGTCCTGGGATGTCGAGGAAGGATCTCTACAAAGAAACTTTGCTGATTCTTCAAGGACAACCTCAAGAATTCAGAGTTCTCAAATGTTGGTTTACATGGTTTTGTGGACAGTAAACACAGGGAAAAGATCTACTTATGAGCCAAGTTCCTCTCTTTGATAGCCTACCCCTTAACAAAATCTCACTGCGAGCTTCCTTCTCCAAATGATATGGTGTCAGGAAACACATTCCCTGTTTTCTCTTATTTCTTGGCTTGAGTATCTTGCCCAACTCTAATTTTCACAGCTAAGCTGGCAAGTCAGCACTTTGGGCCTAATGATAAAGGAAGTGAGATGTAAGTACATAAAAAACCCAAGAAAATCCCAAAGAACTTTTGTGATGTATCACGTCAAAGCTCTGTTTATATGAAGTTTTGGGTATCTGTCACAAAGAGCTCAGCCTCAGTAGAGTTTGATGTATCTTGAGGCACTGTCCTTGCAACTGAACTTCCTTGCAGCAATTATTTTTTGCTTTGTAGAAGCAACATCTCAAAATGACTCCCCTGAGTGAGCTGATATCGTGTGGCCTTTTTCTCTTTAAAGACAGAGTCTTAACATTTTAAAGTTTTTAATAAGCATTTCAGTATATTTTGCTAGTATGGAAGCTGCTCATTATGAGCTAATTGTTTCTAAGAGTTGCTGAAAGTGCTTAAATGTTAAATACATGCTTCTGTAAGCAAATATTCACCAGTCTTCCAAAACAGATGTTTGAGAAATGGTGAGCTGTCCATTCATGGTAGTAGTATATAAATGACACAAAGTGGATTTCACAACAAATATGCTCTAAACTCACGTTTCTTTTTTTTTTTTCTTCTAAATTTCAATTAAGAGCATTAGGCAGCAAGAACTCTAAAAGATTTTTTAAGATCAAGTTCCCTGCAGACATGATTAATTCCTGGCTTCCCTCTGTCCTGGCAGTTTTCCTACTCAGTCTCTTACATCTGGGCAGGGCTTCTGAGTCCCAACACCTACTTTGAGCCCTCATATTCTGTCAGCAAGGAATGTGCACTGCAGCCGTGGCAGACCATTCCACCATTGCATACCACTCACATTCCCTTGTCACTCACAGAAAGGCCCTCCACTTTCTATGCTATTTGCTAAGTAATATTCCCCAAAGGCATTTTGACCCACTTCATGGAAAAATCTGCATTTCCCACCATTCTTCAATATCCTTGCTATTCTGTTGACATTACAAATACAAAAATGTTTTTAGTCTTTGTGCACACACCTCCTCCCCCACCCCTCCCTCTCTGTTATTTTTTGCTTAAGAGATAATCAATTTAATGTCCAGATATCTTAAACACTTTAAGGGGAGTTAGCAAGTTTGGATTGGAAGGCATTAAGAGTGCATCCATTACAAATATCTGCATGAATATCAAAGTTGAGATTCCGCAAACATGGGGCAAAGGCTCCATTGTCTTTGCATTCAGCTTTTTTTTTTTTTTTTTTTTTTTTGTGTCTCCTGATACATTTCTAAATCAACAGAATTCGTTGATTGATTCCTGGAAGATTCCCTGCTGTTGACTAGTTAGGACACTCAGTAGGTAGTGCCTTACAAATGGATATAGACAGATACTTTGTTCATCTGGCTTTACAAACTCGAACTGCTGTATTTGACTTTGCTATTTCTCCTTCTTTTGGTTTTCAGCATTTGTGTGTTTTATTTCTTTCGTACTATGTACTATGTTTTTTACAGCCAATTGCTCTCTTGCAGTGTGAATAGCATATGGTTTTATGATGGTTATGTTTGATAGAATTTAAATACACATCACTTCTTATTACTTTGTAGTCATTAGGACCTCTGAGGGAGAGATCTTCGCACTACTGACCTCAAAAACTGGGTAACAGGCAGAACTTTAAATCTTTACAAATTACCATAACAGCAAAAGCAATCAATGGGTAAATGAATGTCACACTGTTCTTAAAGAACTGAACACAAAATCAAAATAAAACTCATTGCTGCAGTTCAAACCTAACCTTAATTTATATCATGAAGTTCCAAGATTGTAAATACATAGCTATAAGATTATACTTAACCCAAGCTGATTTTTTTTTTTTCTTTCTGGTCATGGAGGGCATTTCTTTTTTTTAAAAAAAGCATGATTACTTACCCCTCTCTATTCCCTCAGAAATTTTATCCACTTTTTATTATACTGAATCATAGCTTAAAAGTTCCTCCTGTACTTCTAAATTTTAATCATTATCACTCATTTGTAGCAACATCCTATGGCTTTTGAAATACACAGAGTTTCTTAGCTTGTCTTCACATATTTCCCTTGACTATCTATTCCTGCTCATAGTAGTTTCCCTCCCTTCTTTCTTATTATACCTTTTATTTCCTTTGTGAACCACCCACAAACTATGTCATAATCTCAAAATAAGAAACTGAGTTTTCTGAATCGGCACGCAGCTTGAAAAATATCAAAAAATATTTTGCTGCTAGGGCAAAGAAGGAAAATATTCCTTGCTCAAATGTCCAAATTACTCTCCTTAGCCTCCTTGTAACATGAGTACATTCATGCAATCATTTTATCTGTACAACAAGATCTATTGAAGTACACCTTGATTAAATACCTTTTCAATTAACTCTCTCTGGTTTCTCTAGAAGATTGGACTGAACTGTGACAGCTTATTCCTGTACCTTTATGTACTTTGTGTACTGTACATAGGGTATACCAGGAGAGCTTTACTCATCATTGTGGCACAAGGACTTTCCTTTTTTTTTTTTTTTTTTTTCCTTTGAAAATACCTGTGCAATTTGAATGTCCAAGCTGGATCAGAAAGGCCAGTCATTTTGTCCCTACGGGCCTATCTGCATTAGGAAACTATGAGACCAGTCTAGGATTTCAGTGACTGCAGAACAGAAGAATATTATAGCATTCTGTTGAGGAAAGCATCCTCTAATCACATGCTTTCTTCCACAATCTGTTCTGCTATGAGAGGGAAGAAGTTTATGTTCCTCAGCTTTGTGAACTGTCATAAAAGAACGCCACAGGTTATAAATGGGGAAATGCATATTGGTTTAAAGATCAGAGTGAAAAATAATTCCAATTGTTTTCTGTTTTTGACTGGCTTTAAGCTAAGAAGCCAATTGCAACAACAAAGCTTTGTCATCATGTATACAGCTGCCATTGTTTGTTTTTTTTTTTTATAAGATATTAATTACTCCACAGTTACGCAAAATAGAGAGATTAACATACATATATTGCTATTTAGGTAAAGCATGTTCTAGGTTTCTGTACAACGATCCAATTGCTGCATCCTTTCTCCAATGTCTTCTAAAAATACCGGTAGACACAATAGTTGGGCAGAGGCACAGCACAAATGCCTGTACATTCACAAGCCTGCAAAACTGGTGGTGGTAATTGCAGTTAGCAAGAACAGCATAAAAAAGGTAGTTTAAAAATTCTGTTAAGATAACTGAGTTCACACACTGATCTGTCAAAAATGAATACACGAGAGTGGGAGGAAAAAAAAAAAGAAACAAACAAAAAACAACTCCCCAAGCAGACTTTTCTGTGCTTTAAAGAATTTGGGGAAAAAAAACCCAAACGACACACACACACACAAATCTTCTCGCTTCAGATTTTAGATTATTGATGCCAACATGTGACCAGGCATTACCAATTGCTGCTTGCATGGCAAGAAGCTGTTCTCAGAGGTTACTTGGTTTTACTCAAGTTTAATTTGAGTAAATTTGTCTGGCAGAGGGGAAAAAATAACAATAATAATTTAAAAAAGTAGTAGGAATCTTGTGGCTCAATTGAAAATAACAAATAAATACATATATATTTAATTGGAATGTCAAAATCTTACACTAGAATAGCACTAAAGAACAAAGATAAATGCTATAGCTGGTTCTGTCCAAAGAGCTCCAACTGTGTGAAAAATATAAAGTGAAATAAACCTATCTCTGGTGAAGAACACCAGAACAAAGGTGATTCTGCAGAGTATCACAGTAGGTAAGGATGTAAACAGAAGTTAACCTGTATGATGGGAAGTGCTGGAGGTGCTCTGCTAGAATGGAATTTGATGCTCTAACAGCTAATTCTGTTCTCAGTGACTTGTAACTAATTTTCTGAGTCATTGTGTATCACTGTCTTGAGAAGATTTTTTTTAAAGCTTCATCAATCTAGCTTTTGCCATGAAGAAAAAAAAAAAAAATCAGCCTGTAAAATTTTTTTAAGGACATTCTATTTGTTACAAGTGCTATCTAGCAAAAAACAGTGAAAGAAAGCAGATGCATTGTTGACTGATGGTTTTGTGGTAAGCTGCACTCCTGGACTGTAAAATCTAGAAAAACAAATTTAAAAAAAAAAAAAGGAAAAGCCTCAAATGCTATTCTGGCATTTTATTATCCTTCTTAGCTGCTTTAAACCAATATAATTATATTTTCTTAACCTCTTCCAGGGAAAATTCCAACTTTTATTTATCAGAATGCAGAAAGCTTTATAGAAGTTTCCATAAGGAAATAGTCTGGTGTATATACCACTATGCTTTAAGATGCCTAATAGCAAGGAGAGGAGATAGGAAATTAATTATTTTTGAATCTGACTTCTTGAAAATAAAGGAAAAAAAAAGGAAAAAAGAAAATTACCTTCAGGTTAACTCTTGCCTACTCTTCCCAACCACCTACATATATTTCAAGAAAGATCTGATCCATACGATAGTATGATGTATACAACTAACATTGTACTACTTTCTAAGAGGCGCTAATTAGGTCACTGAGTTTTCCAGCTGTTATATCATGAAAGTGAACCTTGTCCAGCATTCACAGATAGGCATAGGGCTACAGACATGTAGAGATATCAGCATTAATTATTATTAATGCTCTTCTTCATGCTGACATGAAGGAGAAATCTATTTTTCAACTGGGTGCGTGTATAAATTTCAGTTACATACAGCTAATACAGGTTATCCAAGAAACTGTTTACCTGATGTGTAAGATCACCTTTCATCACTCTAAATTTTCCCTACTTCTTCTGTATGTTAGGTCACAATGCAGTTACCTTGAGGTGGCTGTTTTCATAGCTGACTCCACTTGTTTCCAGCATTTGCTAGAGTACCAGTACCTGAAAGATCTTTTGGGAGCAATGAAAGTAATAGTAAACAGTGACCAAGTTAAATTCCTTAAAGCCAAAGGTATCAGGATGAAAAGAAAGGAAAAAAGTATTTCTAATTTAGGCAGCAGCAAAATCATAGGTGATTGATTCTAAGATAATGACCCAGGGAGTTATGCATAGGCACCCAGATTCCCTTAAAGACAAACAAGAAACTCAGTAGACTGGCCCATAAAAACACTTCAGTGAGCGGAGCCCAGTTCCAACAAATAAAATACCATGATCACAGCAATGAGCCTAAAACCCCACCAAATGTACCAGGGTCAGTGTGGCATATTAAGTACGTCTATACAGGTTGGCTCTGTAAATTGGAATCCATTTCTGAATCAAGCTCTTAATCAACTGGGGCTTACTTTTCCAGAAACTCAGCTCATTGATGATACCTGACTTTTTTCAAAACAACTCACCAATTAGGCTATCTGTTCAAAACCATAAAAAAAAACACGCTTTTGTTCTCAGCCTGCACAAATTCAAATCTGTCCTTCCCATTTCCCAAATGTACATCCAAGTCACTACAGTGTGGGAAAGCTACTTACAGCAATTACAAAAATAAAGCCCAGAATATGTAAGCTTTGGATTAGAATGCTTTAGAAAACCTATTTGCATAGTTTCCAAAAATAGAGTCTCACAATAGACACTTTAAGCACTTCAGTCAGTTTTTTTTTTTCCGATGTCAGGAAATGGCACATTTAGACGAGTTAAAATCAATAGTGAATTCCTACAGATTTCAACTGGGACAGGTTATCACTGCAAAACAGTAATACCAAAGACAAAGAAATGATATACTGCATTTTCCTTTTATAACTGGATTAATTTGTACTTTGTTCATATTTTTAAATGTCATTTTTATATCCAGAAGGTCAGCTATCATTCTCGTACCCTTTGAGTAAGACAGCTGTGAAGGGGACTGATGAAAAAAGCCTGTAATTTTAATGAAGTTTCTGTTCTTGATTGGTTTTCCTCAAAGAATCTTGTTCATACAGAATATCTTCCAGCCAGGCCTGACTCCTATCTGTTAGCCCTGCAAGTATAGAAGATATTTATAACCCGTAACAATGATGTAAAAAAACATCTTTCTAATTAATAAAGTTTGACAGTTTTATTAATCTTTTTGCCATTTATTATGCTTTTATATTAGGCACCCACTTCTCATACTGTCTTCAGACTTGTTATTTATTTTGCAAAAACTGAAACTGTGATCTTCCTTCTCGAGAAACTTAACATTGACAATGCTGTAAACAGCAAGGAGGCCTTACTGCAGATTGAGGACAATTCCATAATGATTAGAACAGTGAATTATGGAAAAAGAAATTTTCTGAAGCAGTGATTTCGAAGAAAGTCATACAGAATTCAATTGGTGAAGTTGGCCGAGGTCTTTTTTGGGAAAGGAAAAAAATGTGATTAGAAGAGATTATCTACAATTAGTCTATATTTTCATTTCCAAAAATAGTTGACTGACATGATATGCTGATAAAGTCACAAGCTGAGTTGAAAAAACTAAAACTTTAAACCCATTCTCAGATGGCATGCAGTAAATAGCAGCATGACTGCTGCTCATTGCTTTTATTGCAAAGTGAAACGGCTTAATTCAAACTTTAGGCAAACTTGCACAAACTTCCATTGAATTAAAATGGAAATTACACATTTCCTTGCTGAATCTTTGCTGAACAACACACCAATAATTCCTTGCAAGAGAAGTGAGAAATTTATCAATGACAACACTTATACCATAGGCAATATTCTGAACTCCTATTGAAAAAAAAAAAAAAAGTGATCTGTACACTGCACAGAGAAAAGTTGCATAAAGACTTAAGAACCAAGTCTCAGCAGATCACTTTTTTTTTTTTTTTTTTTTTTTTTTTTACTGGATGCTGCATGCTCCCACAGTGCCCTGCTGGCTACAGTCATATCATTGCTTTGAACTTCCATGACAAGTAGACTCCAAAATCTCAAAGATAGCCTGTGTCTACAACAGCTTTGATCTTCTTTCTGCAGGTGGGTATACAAATGACCAGTGTGAGCTAAAGATTTGGCAAAGTTAATTGGGGCTGGAAATGTCAGAGAACACTATCTGCAGGACTTTTAGAGTTATCTCCATTTGATGGTTCTTGTGCAGTCTTGGACTGCAACACAAAGATTTGCCCGTTTAGGCTCTGATCCCCAAACATCAAAACACAGACATCAGATATTTCCCATGTAAGTGTACCACATATTTTGAAGTGGACAGATCTGTCTGAACCTGAAGCGATAGCAGAGGTGTACAATTATTAGACACTGCTGCAAGAAAACAGCTGTTAACTTTAGTTAGAATTAAACTGAGAGCTGAATAAGAACTAAAACTTTCATAAGTAAAACAAACTGTGCCAGTATTGTAGCTTAGCGAATTTGAAAAATAAGCCGTTCAAGTAGTATTACAGAACCCAAATCTGTGTTCCAATACACATACGTTTAAGCATTATCAAATAATAAACTGAATTCATAAAGTGAACAGCTATTTAATTTTAAAACATTTTGATATGATGCACTGAAAAATTTCAACAATTCCTTCAAAAGGCAACATGAAAACTACATTTTAATTGGCATAGTTCCTGCATTTTACCAAGGGCATAAACCAAATCACCACAAATGAAAAAAATTAATGTCGTCCTGTAAAAAACATCTAAATGCAGAATAAAATTAAGGGAAAATAAACTACTTAAATCCACACTGTTCTGCATAATAGCATAGAAATATATACTACAAAAAGCCTCACGAAGAAACATTTTTTTTTTTTCCTCAAATTTGATCTTATCTAACTTATGGGAACACTTCCAAAGAAAAATATATCCAATGTATTCATTTTTAGAACTAAAAACTAATCATAAATATATATTATTTCAAATATGCGTAAACAAAGATTTCCACCTAAATACAATAAAAATTGTCAATCAGAACATAATGCCTCTTAAACCCTTGGAGGAATCAATTTGACACTGTAAGGCAACTCCAGTTAATGCTCCTTAATTTACAAGGATTTTCATTGAAAGTTTAGGAAATGTTGATTTGTTAAAGATTTGAATTTTCAGCACTAGGAATCTGTTCTACAATATTACAATCTATTTTTATTAAAAAAAAAAATAATCAATCGGAACGATGTAGATTGACAATAAAAATAATTTTACCAATATCTGAAGATAGTTGGGACATTCTTTGAAACAATGAAAGATGATAATTACATGGTAAATGTCACACAGTGCAATAGAAACAAGTCAAAACAAACTTCACCCATCATTGAATTAATTAGAAAAAAAGTGAACAAAAGTCCTATGAATCGTTCCAGCAACCTCTGTGTAGTACAGTTCAGAAGGTTGTGTTTCAGCAGCATATGTACTTGTCACCCTCATTACAAATCTTCCTGTAAGAATATGACCTTTATTTAAGGTTATATGCTTGTGTTCCTAATTAGAGAAATTCACATTTTCTTTAACGACATGTGTAATGTGAGCTTTTAGCATTCTAGGTGCTGTTCTAAGCAAAGCGAAAATTTTGGTAATAGTGCCTGAACTCTGGTGATAAGTCACAAATCTACACAAGTGATTTTTTTTCAAAGCAAAATTCACCATGATTAAATAAACAGGGACCAAATCTCCACTGTCCTGCAAGATTTAAGGATAATTTACTTCTGTGCAAAGTCAGTACCACTAACGTACTATCAAGAGACAAGTTTTAATATTCCAGAACAGGCAACAGTGAGTTCAGATTGTGCCTAACAATAAAGACTTGGGCTGGAACTATGGTACTGCATTTAAAGTATGCATAAATTGCACACTGTAGCCTCTGTTTTAAAAAATAGCATAAGCATGATGACTCTGTGCTGCTTTACTCAGTGTACTTAGCTTGCTGGGGACAGTCTGTTATAATGATGTCTTCTTTTTGAGATATAAACGACACTCAAGTTGCTGCTACACAGCCTTCCACTGTGTCATGTGGCTCATCCAGAATTACTCAGTCAGCCATACGTTGCCAAGGAAGAATCTTTCAACTCTCCACCAGAAAGACCAATGTAGAATTTACATAATTAAAATAAAACACAATTGAATAGAAACCATAAGAACCTCTTAGTGTAAAAAAAACAAACAAAAAAGCCATACCACAAAAAACAAAGAACCGGGACATCTTGTATATTACTCCACACTGAGGTTTTATGCACATTTTCTTAACTTAATTTCAAGACCTGTAATATCCTCAAGAATTCAATCTTTATTTGAAACTACCTTGCTCTACCAAGCGTAGCAAGTTTTTTTCTGCAATGCCATAAAGTTTGCTTCTACAGTAAACAGAAGTTACTGAATTGTCTCACCTGCTTTGACAGGCCTTTTGTCAGCCCACTATCATTATCAAAATTCTGCAGATCTGTGGTGGGTACCTAAGAAGGATTCTAGAAGGACCCTAGATCTAAATTCCATATAGGAAAGGAACTCAAAGTAAGTCATCTCATATTCCTGATCTTTCTCTAGACTCTAACTAGTGATTTAACTAGCCTCTAACACAAAGCTATTTGAGAACTTGTTCTCTATTCTCACCACCAGAGAGAAGGATTTGCCAGAACTGTTACACATCCAACATATCTGGGTGGGACTTCAGTCAACGAAGGATATAATCTCTTAACTCAGCTCTCCATTTATTTTCTTCTGCCGGAACAATGCAAATGATACTGAATCAATCTTGATCTTTTTTGGGGGGCTGTTTTCTTCTAGGAATGTTTCCAGGAATGGGGAGAAAAGCAATCATTGAAGAGATTCGGTTAAACTAATGAGGGATGGATAGAAAGTTAATGGTCATCCCTGTACCTTCCAAATTACCTGTCACCCTGTATTTTGGAACGCAGCAGCCAGAGGCTCCATCCAGTATCTCACCTTCCTTTTTCATTTTCACTGATTCAGTAAAATGTGATCTGGGAAGAAAACATGAATGAACTCTGTTATCTCCCTCCAGTAATTTTTTCTTCCTTGGCAGGCCCATAAACTGGAATTTATTACTGATTTTCTCTCAAAAATACCCCCCAAGAGAAAGTCAAAAGGAGATTAAAAATTATTTGAAATTAATTACAACACTAATGAATAATACAAGTCTATACAAAATATCATATTATTATTACTATTCATATGATGTAGTAATTGGTGCTTTCATTTAAATAGTTAAGCATAAGTAAGGTGGGGTATAAGCCTGAAAATAGCAAATGGTACTATAATTACGCTTGTAAATCAATGTGGTAAACAATGCTAGATCTGAGTGATTTATTCTCTTTGTATTTCCCCATACTAACCATTTACAATCACTAATGCTACTTCCTTATCTTAGATAAATGTAAGCTTTCAATATGAAAACATTTTTGCAGAAGATATAGTATTGCATTCATGAGAAAGGTGGATTCATATTGCAAAATAAAAACAAAATGTATTTATTTTTATTTTCCTTGTGGAAAAGGAAGTGTTCACCAAGTGTTCTACCTTAGAAAATCTTCCTCTAAGTCCTTACATAATCCGCCTGTAGACACAGTGCCAAATGAAAACAGGTGGAGAAAAATATTTAGCTATCATCCATCAATCTCATAGGCCAAGTAAAGCAAAACACTCCAAAATCTTCACAAAAATAAAGAAAATAAGGACAATTGAATCAAATTTGCCTTACACTGAAGTATAACAAACTTCAAAAAAGTAGTAACAGGTCTCAGGAACCCAAATGTGCCTGTCTTCGTAGGAATCTAACATACAAAAACACCATAAAACCTTATGGAAAAATGACATTCATTTAAAAAAAAAAAAATTCTAGTCATTCACTCATTCTCTTGAGTTTCACTCTCACATTCTCTCATTTCTATTTCCATAAAAACCATAATTGGTGTGTATTTATGGTCAGGCCAAGATCCCTTGAATGCAGGATAAATGGTGGTTGATATTAAGACTTTGCTACATCTCTGTGGTTTCTTTTGATTTTTTGAGAATGATTTTTTTTTTTGGAGTAGCATTTAAACTTTTTTTACAAGTCAAATAATTACGTTACATTCTTTGGCCTCAGTATCTTGATGACTTCAATCTCTATTGTTTTGAGGCCATGCTATGGTCTACTCTTATTGTATTCTCATTTTAGATATCTTTATAAATAGTCTGTCTTCTTCCTGGGATAACAAGAAGGATGGATCCATGCAATGGGCTGCAACCATGTGTCTATTTTTGCTGTTATCAGAGATTTCAGTGACAATTGACCTCCATGTATAATTAATGAACATACAGATGTTATAATTACAAAATATAACAGAGAGTTTGGCTAAGCAGTTATTAAACCAAAAGAGAACAGATAGAATGCTTACCCATATCCTGGGCTCACTATGAAACTCCAGAGAAGGGAATCTCCAGAAAAGATCCTTCCCCACTGGTTGTCAACTCTTAAATGGGTCTAGGAGAGGTGGAGCCAGGCTCCACTCCTTCCAGCAGAACAGGTGAATTGCCTTCACCTGTGCTCCTGTGACTCATTGCTCACCTCAGGTGATCAATCAGAGGTTCAGGCTGTGATTCAGCATTTCTCATACGCTCCATTATGACATTACTGAAGCAGAAGCCTTCTAGTCTTGTGGCAAAAAATGAATTCCTTGATGTTTATTGGTTTTAATGCTATCAGTTAGCTTATTAACATAGGCTTTTTTTTTTTTTAACCTTTCTGTTGTTTCTTGTAGTGCTCATATTTCCATTCCCATTAAATGCTTGAATCTGAATATTTTTGTAACAAATCTCCACTGTTAACTTTTCTAAGTTGGTGGTGATAATATTCAAAACTGTGAATATAATATTATGTAAATTTCAAAAACAGGTAAGTAATTAGACAAAAAAAAAAAAAAAAGAGTAATCATCATCTTAACAGACATCTTCAAAGCACAGCAGTCGCCTTGTGCACATGAAAACCCAAACCTGACTGCCTTTAGAATCAAAAAGCTAAAAATATGCATTTTTTTTACTCAACTTCATACACTTACATTAAACATCACATGGTTCCCTCGTGCCACTTTGAGAATGTGAAATGAATGAATAAACAATTGAAAAGGCTCAGCACTGCCCAGAACAAAATATTCTGCTGTGTATAAAATTCAAACTTTAGTTAACTGATTAAAGAGAACCATTCTCCAAAGAAAATCCAAATCAGGTTACTTAAAGATATCAATCTATTTATTGACTTTAAAAAACAAACAATCAAAACTAGATATCTGGCTAATACTGTGGATGAAACTTCACTGATTTCACTGGTTTTAGTGAGACTAAATAATTTCTAAAGTCAGCAGAATCTGCAACACTACCATTTAATACCTTGACATTGCTCTCTTCATACAGTACAACTTAAAATCAAAAATTGCCCCATTTATAGCTGTGCCCAGGGCCAAGCTAAAGGAACAATGCAAGAATGAGCATTTTTATAGTAGCAAATATAGGCTTCTCCAAATAGCCTTAAAGTTGTATACTAGAGATGTTAAATTTCTGCTAGCTACATACACTGTCCATATGTGTTTGATTGATTTTACAAGAAAAAAAAGATAGCGTATCAAGTGAAAAATTATTTTTAAATCTATGAAAATGTTAGCCAGTACTTGTGTTTTCTTTTTCACTATTACCAAACATAGCAAATTAAAGGGAAAACAGTACTTCTCACATTTCATGTAAGTTTAGATTTGCTCAGAGGAGGAGATGCCTATCTTGTGCAAAGAGGAGCTGATGAATTAGACAACAAAACAATATTATATGTTTCACGTGGTCCTACTTTCAAGTTTCAACTTTGCAAGGATACTTGGGGAGAAAGAGAATGAGAGAACTGTGGTTTCTCTTAATTTCCTGTTGCTGCAAGGTCCAATACACAGCACTGTGCCTGGCAGAGACTGCTGCAGGGTGCTCATCCTTTATGTTTCTTATGTCTTTATGTAATTGCCAAGGATGCCTAGGGGTCAGCAAAGGTACTTCTTGACCTCATGTATGAATCTAAATAAATATACGGATCTCACAAGTCTATGACTTGGCACTCTCCTGAGAGCCTTGATGAAATGCATAATTTAGCATCATTCTGTCTGTGCGCATTTGTTTGCATTTTGCAGTATTGCAATCTAATTTAGTTATGAAGACCTGTACATATTAGAGAATATAGGATATCATAGAATATTATTTATACAGTGTCTCCATGTTGGTTACACTGGCCTACATCTACTGAGGTAAATGAGAAGTCTATGAGAAACATTAATGAGAATGCAATGAGAAGGTAGTGCCTCATGTTGTTTCTTATGATGAGACTATTGAAAATACGTTCCCCCAGAGCTTCTTATGCTCCTCCAGACAAGCAGAAAAACCAAATATGTGATATTTTCCTGAGCAAACTACATAATTTTTCTTTCAATATATTTCAAATTAGACACACAGATGTTTCTAGTCTTCAAATTAAGAAACAGATCTTGACTAAAGTACAAGTGGGATCTTGACAATTTGCTGTGCAGTGTTCATAGAAGAAACATCCAGCTGCAAAGCATTTTCAATCACAGACAAGAAGATAATTCTATATCCTACAAATCTATCTAACTTGACATAGTAAACATAACTCAGAAATTGATTTTGTAGAAAGAGTTCAGACTGTTTACACTATCTCTAGGCTATCTCTGTCACCACCAGGAAGTTATTCTTTATTGAAATATGCTGAAGTACTTGCATGGGAGAAAATGAAACATGCACCAGTCCTGTAATACAGTCAACATCATGTAGCTGGGTCAGTAGCCCAGACTGCTTTGTATGTGCGTTAAATTCAACAAAATGAAGACTAACATGCAGAAGTCTTAATGGTGACACAGTGTTGAAAAAATCAGGAATTTTGCATACATTTCCTTCTTTTCACTAGCATTTCATTTTTATTCAGCTATCCATCTCCCACAAGTGCTACTGACACATTTTCTGGTTCCAAAATTTCAGGCTAGCTCAGTGCAATAAATCTGTTGCACATATAACAGGTTTACAGACAAGAAAAATCATACAGAGCAAAGCTCTGACACAGTAAATACTGATGTCCAATTACTTTCTGTAGTAATCATTTGCTGCATACAGCAAATGCACAGCAATAAGCTTGAATACAAGTGTAAAAATTTCAGGGTAACCAATGGAAATTAAATATCTATTATCAACTGAGATAATAAAATTTTGTGCCTGGTTAGTTTAATATAGGTCAAAGAAACAAGCGAGAAAAGATAATTAAATGTTGTGGCAGTTTATTAAAAGGAAAAAGAAACCAAAATTCAGACAGCTTGTGGTTTTGAAGTTAGGTATTTCATAATGAGTGTCTTTCTTCTGGGGGCATATGCCCATGAGTATCACCTCAGTATTGCACAGTAAGGCCTAAAGCAATAAATGAAAGGAAAAATCAGTATAGGAAGAGACTGCAGCTAATAAATATTTGATCAGATACACAAATTCACAGAGTTTGATAATGCCCTAAGGAGTTTACCATCATTTATTAACTCCTGCAATGTAAATGCTATTATGTTTCTTCAGAAGCAGCAAGCCAATAAAGAGCTATTAATCTTTTCAATCAAATACATACATCTGAAATACTATAGTAAATACAGGGAGGTGCTTTGCAGATCTGGAGTTGTTCGTGGTCTTTTAAAAACGACAGTTTTAATATGGCAACAAAAGCACGTTTCAAAATGAAATTATTTTACAAAAATCTGTCCTATAGTAGAAAATATCAGCTGTCTGAATTGCCAGCACTTCTGGACACTTATCTTGATTAGTTAGATATTAAATACTACTTTAGCAGAATACACATAGCAATAGCATTCATTGAACTCTAGAGCATTTAGAAGAGGAGCATCACTCAGAATTAGATTGTATACTAGCAAACAAATGTTCATAATGATATCAACAACACTCTGGAATACTAAATCCTATGTTAACAAAAATTTTAAGTTTCTACTTGTGAAACTGTAGTATCACACAGTGTTCTAGCGCATCTTACATCTCGCTGTAAGGTAGCTGTCACACTGAAATCTATGAGCCTGCTAAGAGATAAGAAATTTCTTTGGCCATAAGAGAGCAACTCGGTGTTTTTGACATGAGACATAGCATTTCAGATAGACAGTGAAAGAACTATGGGTGTTAGGCAGCAAAGTGAATTTAAAGGAAATTTCTACTATTGTTTATTTGAAGTGGAAGAAAAAGATCTTACTCATTATTTTTAGGGTGGTTTAGAACTTAAGATTTTACATATTACCAAATGGAGCAACAGAGAGAATCTAGGGATGATTAATGTTTAAAAGTTGATGTTTCCTCATATTTTTAAAGGTGTTTGGTAGTCACACATAGTGATACCTGTTACCAGATCATGTCATATTTTATCGTTGGAGTTATTCCTTTATGGAAACTTCACATTAGCTAAAAAGAAAAATCTTTATACAGTCATGCAACAATAAGGATGGTGAGGCATTGGAACAGGCTGCCTAGAGAGGTGATGAGTGCCCTGTCCCTGGAGAAATCCAAGGTCAGACTGGATGGGGCTCTAAGTGTCTTGACTGAGTTGCAGGTGCCCCTGTCCACTGCAGGGGAGTTGGACTAGATAACCTTTAAAGGTACCTTCCAACTCAAATTATTATACGATTCTGTAAGTATTAGCAAAGGGGACGCTAAAGCTATTTTGTTTCATGCAAGGATGGCAAATATTATCTGGATTAGCAAATTGCAAATATTTTGAAATATTTCTATTCCTATTAAACTTGCGCTAAAAAATATGAGCACAAATGATGGTGTTAAATTCTCACAGTGATGGTATCTAATTCTCACAGACTCCTGCTGATATTCATTTTGGTCAGGTTGGAGTGCAGGTAATAGATGATATATTTGGAACTACTTTTCCTCCATTTTAAATACAGTCTTCATATTCTTTTCTGGGACTGAATGTTTTGCAGTCAGATTCCACAGAATCTGTACTTGGCCTCATAAATATGCTGGAGTTCATGATTATTGACCTGCAGATATTAAGGAATCTTTCTTGATTAGTAACCTCAAGTATGAAGAGGAATGATTCAAATTTTGAAATAATATTGTAAAGAGAATCAATTCAAGCTGGTTAATAGGATTAGCATTTTATCAGTTACCTATGAATATTATACAAATAGAATACCTACGTCTATTTCATTTTTCCCCAAAGTATAAATTACATAAATACCTCATCCTATATTGAAGGTTAATTCCTGAGTTTCTCAAAAGCACAGGAAAGATATTGACAGAAACTTTTATAGGCATTTTTGTGAGTAAAAAATTCAGGTCCTCTGAATTTCAATATCTACTGCTTATTCCTTTTCATCTCAGTAAAAATTCCTTTAGAACTAAACGTATATATCAACACTTTTTACACAGATTTAAAAAGCAATGTGTTAGTTTGAATACCCATGCAAAACCTGGTCTTACATGCTAATATTTAGCAGTACAAGAATTCCATTAATTTCTGTAAAATAAATCATTCTCTGTGCTTATATGGAAAGTAATCAGTTGAGCCTCTTTTTTTCCCTACTAACTTAACATACATTTAAGACAAATTAAACAGGTGACAGGAGGATGCCCAAGAAATGGATTGAGCACTTTTTAAAGGTTAGTAGCAGTCTCAGGGCCTAAAAATATTCTTTAAAAGTCACTGTACATGATATGCAATTAGATGGATGAGATTCTGCATAATTTGGCATATGTCAGAGATAAGATTCCCTGCAGAGGGAATCTATCAGAACTGATTTGACTGCAGAATATAATAGATGCGACCTTTTAGGGCTGTAAAGACAGTAGTACAGTTAAAACATGCAGTTTCAGGTATTTGAAAAAAGCCATAAACACTTGGAGAAAAAAAATACACCTAGCAGCCAATCAAATTTAGTCAAGAAAAATATAGACCCAAACTCACCTTTGGATGACTCAGCTGAGTCATGCAACGTACTCAGATCCTTGGATCTAGCTTTAAACAGGACATGCCAAGAGAATCCAATACTTCCTCATGACTGAGCTTTATTTCAATAACATTTTTCACTGTGGTTTTCTGGAACTCAGAAAATCAACAGACATTGCATAGAATGAGTAATCACCAACCTACAAAATTCTTTACCTTCCTATGCACTGGAATAAAATGTACAAACAACGTGGTTTTAAATTAATAAAAAGTATCGTACAAATATTAAGCTAATTCAATACTATCATTCTTTTATATATTGGACTGGTAGGTCTTCAGAATGACAACAATCTCTTTACTGAGGATACTCTGTATGAATCTGCAAAAGATTAAAAGACCTCGTAGAATTTGATCACAGATATTTCCTGTTTTGTTTCCAAGGAATGTCTTCATATTAGTAACAACATTGCTTATGTAATGAAAATCTCATGGTGGCAGGAGAAACAGGCCAGGGATGATAAAAGCCCGCTGGAGCTGATTACAACACCTTAGCCACTTTTAATGAACTTTGGATCAGATTCCTAGGGAGGGAAAGACAGGATGGTATTGATTGCAAATGCAGTAGTGACCATGGACTGTTGTCAGACTGGGTACTGCAGAAAATGCAAGAACAAACACAGCTGAAACTCTAACTCTATCTGAAAAATAATCTAATCTGTAAGATTTACTGTGTAGGCTTGGGAGGTTGGTTGGAAGATACTGACGTTTTCAGAAATATACAACACTAATAAAATAGTTACTCGAGTGCAGAACATCAAGTTCAATTTAAAATTAGCTTCCATGTGCTATCTTGTATAGTCTTAATTGCATAAGTAAACAAAACATAAAACAGGATTTTTTTTCTTTCTTTTTTTTTTTTTACAGGTTACTTTCAGACTAGGAGAGTTCATTTTACGTTGTTTCTTATTCTCAACATCTGAGCAGGTTGATAAATATTTGAGTTACACTAATAAGTAAAGTTCACCATCTTACTCAGCTTACTAAGGAGATGTGAACAAACAGTGGAAAGGATTGGCATGAAAGGGATACATTGATCAGTGTGGGTAGTTTGGTTAGGCCATAGTTGGACTCAATGATCTGTAAGGTCTTTTCCAACCTGAGACATCCTATGATTCCACGAGAGTGGAAAGCAAAGAGTAAACTGCAGGATCTGAGGAGCTTCGAAACATGCACTGACGTATTTGCTGCTGTAGCTTTTGCAGCCATCATTGTCTCAAAAAGCACATTAAAATGGAAGAAGTATCAAGACATAGAAGGTATGTTTGGCCTGAGGGCAAGCGCCATCTGGCATTCACATTTAGAATGAGTGTGAATCAGTTAAACAGATTGTTTAAAAAAAAAAAAAAAAAAATTATAACAAGAAAAAAGTGATGCATTTCAAGAGAAAGCCTAAGAAGGGGAGAATAGATATTTCATTTTTAACAACGTGCACATTCTTTAAAAGGTTAGTGCATGATTTTCAAATATCAGTGCACATCTGTGCATTAGTGGATTGTCTCATAAACCCTAGCCTCTTTCACTCAGTGACCTATCAGTCCTGGGAATCTTCTTTGTCTTCAGAAGTTTCTGAACTGATCTGAACTACCAGTAATTGAAATGTCTTTGAAGAAGACATCTTGATTGAAGAGGATGGGCATTTCACATTCTAAAAAGATTTTTGCCAGTCAGTGAAAATACAGAGACTTTACTGTTGATAGTGAAATGAAGCAAAAGGTTCAATCTTATGGGTAATATTTTTTTTTTGAGAAATCACAGAAAAAGAAAATGGGTCAAGCAGTCGGAAGGACACTAAATAATCAATACTGTGAAGTAAGGAAGCAAACAAAATGCAACCCCAATTTCAGGAAAGCTCTCAATATGTGAGTATACTAGCTTAAGATGAATTTTATGCTGTTTCAACTTGCCTGCTTCTGATACCTAAGCTAGTTCACTTACAACTAGTTTGGTTATCATTGACCTACATTTAAATGACTACCCTCATGACCAAACTGAACTGATACGACAAAAAATGCAAAGTCATTTTCCAGACACTTGCATGCCACTCCTATAAGACTCCATAACAACTAAAAGGAATTCGAAATTCTCATTGTGGAAAAGGAATTTGACATTACTGACATTCCTGAGACTTGATGTGATGATTCATGACTTGGATGTTCATATAACTGGCTATTATGTATTTAGAAAAGTAGACTAGGTAAAAGAGGAAGAAATAGGGGAAAGTATTCCACATATTCAACATTCTACATCTATCTCTTTTAGCATTAGTGGTAAATCAGAAGCACAGGTTTTAGATACATCTAAATGGATATGATAATGCTTAGGTAGAAATTATTAAATAATATCAGATCAGAAAACGGCATGATTTCCTTTCAAAAATCTTGTCAATAATGTGTGCAAATAAGAAAAAGAAATCTATTTTTACATAAGTCAAGGAGATATACATTGAAAGTTTTATGTACATAGTAATAAAGAAACATTTAACCTTTTTTAAAAAAGGAGAAATGTATCCAACTCTACTATTTCTGGCCCTCAAAATCATGGAGGTTGGTGGTTGCCTGGGAAACAGCCATCATAAACTTGCTTTAAAAACACAACAGGATACAGCTTCTCCCCCATCATCTGACAGAGAAAATACATTGTGTTGGGCAGTGTTAATGAGAGGAAGGAAGTCTGCTTGTTCCATGTTTTCAGGTACTTGGTTTTTACTAGTGATAACTTTCCTAAGCTGCTCTAAATTATGCATGAAACGGCTACAAGGAAGAAAAATCAATGAAAAAATGATTCAGTTGGAAGTTCCATGAAATGAGATAGCGGAAAGCCAAAATTATGAGTAAAACACAAAACAAACTGCTTTGACTATGGCTTCAACTTTGATGAAAGCACACCCTTTTCAAAGTAAATTTTTTTAATACATGTTAACATATAAGTAGAAAAAGAAAACAATAACGATACCAACTTGAAGTTTACTGATAAGACACTAGAAAAAACACATGGCTGACAATATAAAAGGAAAATAAAATTCATTTTAAAAATCTATTTCAGGAGAATAAAGACTTTTCATATTATCTGGAATTTTTAGAGACGAGGTATGACACTAATGGGCATTCATTAAATGCCTGTACTGTACTGTAATTTGGAAAAGTTTAACATTATGATTATGTCAACTAAGTAAAATATAGCAAAAGATGTTAGGAGACATTTAATTAGAAATAGTACTTTATAATCAACAAGCCCAAAGTATCCCTGACCAAAGGACTTCCAAGAATGTATTGAAGTGTTCAAGATCTCTGTTAGTAGTGCTACAAGGAAATTTCAGATGCCTGGGTGCCCACTAATGTCGCATTAAAATTAAAAGTATTTTTTAAAAAAAGATTTTTAAATTTTTAAATTTAAAATAACTAGAAGGGATGGAAGAAATCTTCCAGACTGACATGAATACCATGGAAAATAGGGAAACGCTAACGTGGGAGACAGTTCAAAAACTGTAGATATAAAACAATATATTTATATTGTATATATACACAGTGTAAGCCATGTTTATAAAAATGGCATTTGGTAACTTACACATGTTCTCTTTTGTGCAATTGCATGGCTTCGCTAATTGAAATTTCTGATTTATGAACAGATGCAATAGCATTTGTATAGCATCTGAGTCAGTACTGTAAAATAATCTGGTAGGAAATTAATACAATATGATACCTATAAAGCTTACACAAAATAGAACAAGAATTGTCTGACTAAAAGACTTAAAAACAAACCAAAGCATTTCTGGCGGGGTTTATCTGCAGATCTAAATACAAATCCTGCAGCCATTCAGTACTTTTACCAAAAAAGTGAATAAAAAATTGCTCCTGATAAGACCTGCAGATGAGGAAAAGGCGATAGAATATAACTAATAATAACAGCATTGCAACTGTACATATCAATGCACAAATACTCTGTTCATGATAAATTCTAAAGCATAAGACTGGAATAAAACTAGAACTATCAATTTTCAACTGATTCTGAAAAAATCTGATGAAAATGTTTGCATTTCTATCCTGCCCCAAATATACTATTTCCAAACACTGAAATGTCAGTTTCATTTTGATATGCATGGAATTTCAAATACTCAGTGGTTTGATGTTCTATGATTTTGTTGAACTAAAAATTCAAAATAAAAATGTAAAAACATGGATGTAAAATCTGGGCTATGTTTGAGAGAATAATCCATTATTATAATTTTTGAAAGGTTACTTACAGACCAACTGTTAGTTTTTTATAAAATGCACTAACATTTCCTAGTAATTTATAGTCAAGAAACCAGAAATCTCAAAGCTAAAGATTCATTCTTACAGCATTTCTATTCCACTGTCTGAGAATCATAAATACTGCCTAGGATTTTTGTCTTCTCTTGCTACTCATTAGCTGCTCGCAAAATTTCTTCTGGCACATATTGCTACCTAATAACATATAGATACTGTTGTTACTTTCAGCTGACTATAGAATTAATGATGTACACTCAGATAAATATGGAACTGAAATTTCTAGTGTAATTTCCACTGCAGGCAGAAGCATCATTTTTCCCTACTTTTATGTATGTAATACACATATCCGCTTCCTCATCTAATACATCTCTCAAAAACTATGTACATTGCAAACTTTGATAGTGTCCATGGCTATCCATACTGAACTTTATCCTAGCTGCAGTATCCATGTGTGCTACTCTCTTTCCTCTTTTAAGAATTGAAAACCCAGGGTTCCTACGCTTAGGAGGGAGAAGATGCCTTTCTGCTTCTAGTTACCTGTCAACTTTCTAAAAAAATGAGATGATATCTGAGAAAATCATGGAAAAGATGTACTTGTGAACCTATCTCTGGAGGTCTATTTATTGGTCCTATGATGTGATATCAAGGAACACCTGATAAGGAAATACTTTCTTTGAGATACGTCACCTGAGTTTGTGTCATTTGCAGCATTAAAGCTTGAGTTACAGAATCAGTAGGCTGATACTGAACTTCCTCTTTTTTTATCCCCTTGAACATATAATTTTATCTGCTACAGCATATAAGGATACACAGATAAAATGCAGTCATTTTTAAATAAGAATTGTTCTGTACATCCTATCATTAAGATAAACATAGATCTTGCACTTCCTTTTTATGTGCAGCAGAGTTAAGAGAGAACAACTATTTAAAAATAATAAATAAAAACCATACAAAATCCCAAAGTAGAGCCGAGTATCTGTGTACAAGAACTGATGTGGAAATAAATTAAATATTTTACTCTTTTGCCTAGAAGAACTACAAAAATATATTGCTAAAGACACTGACAAAATTTAGCACGTTACTCATAACCTGGCAGCCTTTTCCTACTATTTCAGTTATATTTTCCCAGACATCTACTGGGAGAATCCCCCATCTACCACACCTCTTCCAATCCCCATTTCATCTCTCTTTAATATCCTTACTCCTATCACATGATCACAAAACTGCAGTGAAAGTGATGTTTCATGATATTAATTTGCCTTACAGTCCTACAGATAAAAGCTGACTGACAATGTTGTAACAGAAAAACAAAGTGACCACACACATATGTTCATGGCACAAAAACAAACAAGCAAACAAAAAACAACAAAAGGAATGAATAGGACTATTTGGTTTCAGGAAATGTACAGGTTCCATTTTGATCAATGTCCTCTATTAAAAAAACTATTGAAATATTATTAAAATACTTTTATTATCGGAGTAATTTAAATGAACATGAAATCTTAATGGCCCAGTTACCCCGCGTATCAAACGTTGCTGTTTTAAATGGGCAAGTTTAAACCTATCCAATATTCCATCACTAAGTGCCACCACTGCCCCCTAGTGTCCCGACAAAAACAATAAAGAAAAATAAGCTGCTGATTGGTCAACAATTAACTCTTTGAGGACACGTTATGTATCTTTGTTCATCATGAAATAATTTGCATTTAGTTACATGGCACTGATACTGTTTAAATGCTATAGATAAGGGTACAAAATATCCACACTGTGTCCTCAGAGCATATTTTGTTCATCTATAGCACCATGCTTTCAAATCCCATTTCCTCATGACAGATAATACCTTAAAGGTTTTACTGATTCAAAAAACAACAACCACCAGTTCATGAAAAAATAGTGGTGAAACACTCACTCCTCAAAGGCTTTTTTCATCAATTTTGAAATCGAACAATTTGACAAAATCCTTCCTTCTGGGAAGAAAAAGTCCCAGACTGTTGGCTTTGTTTTCTCTCCCCATTCTCTAAAAATAATGAAGTAGAAAAAATTAAGATGTGGGGTAGGATAGATTAACCAATGTTGCCTCAAGAAACAAAGAAAAACAACAACACTCCAAGACCCTCCAGAGTAGAAAACCCAAGGGCGTGTTGCCAAAAGGAATGGAAATTACTCAGTAGTGCAGATTTAACACTTGAAATACAGCACCAGCAGGAAAGACCAATAATAACCCTCACTAAGGGGTTAATGAAATCATTTTGCAACAGGTAGCTGTATTTTTGAAAGATCGAAAGTCAAGGTAAAGAGAGGAATCAAATGCACCTTTCAGTCAGTGGGCATATTGAAATAGTAGCTAATAATTGCCACTATTAACTTTTAAAAAGTATGAGGGCTAGATCAAAACAAATGTCTTCCAGATTGCCAGCCCATGAACCCAGAGGCAGATATAAGTGGTAAGACAGTAGAAGCTGAACCTTCCTGCCAATATTTCATTATATTTTATTGCTGTGTGACAGATGGCAGCAGAGAGGCATTCTGACATAATGACAGCTAACATGAAAGCGTATATGAAACAAAGGTGTGTCACTTCCCCCATGCAGAGAAAATGGCACCACTGACATTCATTAACCACTGCTGCATGTTTATGGGAATCAAACAGAAGATGCAAGCACAGTGAGGAACTGCATGATGTGTTTCAGTAGTGGCAACATCAAAGACAAGTCACATTCTGGACAGCCATGCAGATGTTTATGAGTACAGCATGCAGATTCTTGTTCATGATTGGAGGAAATGCATAGCTAACAGTGGTAATTGTTGAAAAATACTGTTTTGTAGTTGAGAATTTATTCTTTGTTATTGTGCTCTTTGTATCTGTTGTAGTTTCCACGGACATAAATAAGAGACATTTCTTTTTTGCTTGAAGTTACGCAGCACAAAAGGCAACTGACTTGAAGTCCACACAATGAGAATGCAATCTATATTCCAATTATAAGCTCCTTTAATTTTATGTAATTCGTGTACTCTTATAAATATACATGATATTTTCTGTGGCGCTCAGTTCTCAAGGTTCTACATATTTTCTTGTGCCATTATTGTTGTCTAAGACTGTGGTTAGTAATGCCATTTTGCTGTTGATGGTGGCAATGAAATTTATGAGCCTGGCATCACTATTTCAGATGTGAAGTAGTGAAAATTTTCACCTGTGAAAGTCAATTTTATATTCTCACTGCAATTAATTGAAAAGTAGGTCAGCAACCATTCTAGATAGTGATATGAAAAGGGAGGGGGAAGGGAATATTATACAGAAATAATTAAGCACTTACTATATTAAATTACGCTACTATTCTTTCAAATGCACCTGCTGCCATATATTTGAAAGTGAATTCTTTTGCTTCACGTTATATCAAGTTTCAGGACTGCAACACAATGAAAACATCACTTTTCTTTGGAGCTTCTCTAATTGCTATGTGATAAACATGCAGGCATAATGAATGCTAATGAGTGGACATATATAGCAACTAGTAATTAAGTTTTTTGTGTTTGTTTTTTTTTTTAACTACTTTAATTGGTAGTTAATTTATGCACCTGATTTTTCAGGTGCCTGTGTATATATTCATTAAAAATGACCTCCAAGAAAAGCAGGAACACTGAAAAATAAGACAGAATGACAGGTTAGCTGCTACTAAGTGTTCTTCTTCCCTACATCTGTGTCGAGAAGTGCTTTTTGTAAGGACTGTAATTATAAATTATGCAAATAATAGAACAGTTTCAAAAACTTTTCATATACTGCACTACTTATAGCACTGTCAATATTTCTTTCTCGAGTTCCTGTTTACTAATTTGTTATAAAACTCACTGTAGACTGAAACCTGCTTTGTACTGTTAGATCTTGGAAAAGAAAAGTTCTGTATTTTTTTTTTCTGAATGTTAAGAAACTGCCTCTAATATTCTAATTTCATGAAGTAAGCTAAAGATACCTTATTATTATTAAGTGCAAGTGGGCTAAAATTTGATTTTTAAAATAAAATGTTGAGGCTATATAAAATAGTCATAGCACATGTATATTGACTTCAAGCCATTACTTTAACAACCTTAAAGCTGCACACAAAATGGTAAACTGTGAAGTATTGGCTAGCTTGTTCAACAAGAGCATACTTTCCACAGTGAGAAGTACATAAAAACAAGTCTTCACTTTATGCAGTAAATGAATTTATGATCTTTAAGATTTAAAAATATGATTGGAAGGGACCTGTAAACTACCTACTCCAACTGCCCTGCAATGAACAGGAACATCTACAGCTCCATCAGGTTACTCAGATCTAGAACAAAATACATGGTAGACACAGTGGCTTTACAAACAGAAATCCAAAAGGTACAATGTTGTCTTTCAGCAACAAATATATTACCAGGCACATTAAAAATTCTCCATGCATCTGATGTCAGGGACAACCACTTCTCTCACCAGTAATGCTGCTTAACAGCTACATAACACACAGAGCTATCAGCTGCACTTTCTGTCCAAGCTGAAGTGTGTTCAGGAATTCCAAGACCTTAAATGATCTTCTTCAACCACTGATCCATCCTTGTTCTGCCTCTTACATACTTTGAAATACTCTTTACATATACTTGGTAAAAGGCAAACATTTACTATTTGTGTTTCGGTTTTTATCTGTGACTTAGTTCCTCACTGCTAAAGCAAGAAACTCAATTCTGCAGAGTATTGTGATGACAATCTTTTTAAGCTGTATGAAATGTTTCAATACTCTATCCCATCAAAAAGCCTTTGGAACAATTTCAAAAAGTAATTCCAATAGAATAATTTCTTAGGTATTTTGCTGCATGAACTGACACAAGAATGCTAAGGTCTTAGTCTTTGAATGTTTGATGGTAACATAAGAACAAATAATGAGTAGGCTACTCTAGTGTGTTTCACCTGTCTTTCAAAGCTTAGTAACACATTATTATTCAAAGACATGGTGAACTTTAGATTAAGGGCCACGTCTCCTATGTAATTGTATGGTAGCTAATACAGTGGCCTATAATCAAAGCCGTATTGGAAACTAAATATTAAATAGCAATACCAATTCAATACCACCATCTCTCTAGAGTGCTGTATATTGATTGCCTTGTTTTTTTCATAGGATAATTTTAAAAGCAAAATAAAATGCAGATGTAGAATCAAATATGTAATAACATTATGTACAGCACAAGCATGGCAAAATGCTCTCTGAAGGAAAATGCATACTAATACCTAAAGCCTGCTCTGTTCTGCTTCTTTTTTCATTATACCCGATGTTTCATTTTAACATATGCATTTGAAACTCACTTTGTGTTTTAATGGAATGCTCTGGGCCAAATTGATCCCTCGTGTAATGTTGTGTGTGCATGTGAGACAATTATTACGATTTTTAATGGCATGAGTTTGGGGTGATTGCATTATTCATGTTGGGCATATTGATGAGAAGGTCATACAGGTCACTGCAAGAATTTAAAATACTTCTGCAGTTCAGAAATGTACTTTTTACAAACATACCTTTAAAAATGTGTGCTTACTAGTTTTGTTTTTATTGATAAGTACTAAAATTATTTATTTCACTGTCTGTCCGTAAGGTCAAATTTTATTAGCTGCTATTTGCAGTCTCAGAACAACTACAGTAATCCTAAAATTAGAGAATCCCAAAAGAAAATTCTTGTATTGTAGCAGATTTTCACTCTCTTAGAAGATTAATGGAGCAGACTTGTAGTACATTTTCTGTATCCTGTGGCTATTCATTTAATATATTCATTATGCTGGACACCATTTGAACATTTGCAAGAACCTGATTTTCCTTTTTTTTCCCCTCCAAACAACAAAGCTCTGAATTTGTTTCATTATGAAAGTTTTGCTATGTTGTGCATAGCTGTCTGTAAGAAATACTTTAAACAGTTTGTTATATTTCTGACATAATTTATAATGATAGCCTGGAGATGCTTTTTATCTGTTGTAGTAACTCTATGCCCTTTCTTCTCACAGCTCATGCCATAGGGGGTGCAGCTAAGAAAAAAATTGCATCACATTCATATCGCTTATAAGCAATTCCTACTCTCCTTAAAGCTATGGTTTTCATCCATGAACTAGAGGAACCCAAATAGTTCTTGTAACTTACATCACGGACTAGACCATCCACAGGCAGTTACCAGTATTTTGGATGCAGAAACCTGGTATTGAAACTATGCTAGAGTTTTAGGAACTACAACCTGAAAGGAATAACTGCTTACCTTGAGTGGAGATACGTAGGGAATGTCCTCCATTATACATAATAACATCGTATGGCTTTGCCTAGACTGAGGGCTGATTGAATATATGAGCCATAGCCAATAGGACATTACAAACAAGGTCTGAACATAATAATAAGCCATGTCTCACATAGCAATGCAAGCAGACTCTGAATGTAATGAGCCTTGATGCAAGCCACAGATTGAGAAGTGACTGGGGAATGACATCTGAAACTGCTGGAAGGGTTTTACTATCTGATTGGCAGCTTGTGCCAGTGTCCATCTATAAGGATACTTGGAAGCAGAAGCCAGGGTTGGGGGAAATATTGTCATGAGGACACCCAACATTATGTAGCAGCAGAGTGCCTGAGATGGAACTTACAGGTGATGAACCCAAGTGCCTGACAATGAGCCTGGTCAATGAGCGTGTCACCTGCTTTAACTGCACTATTTTGCTGAGCTGGTAATATGAGTGAGTTTCAGTTGTGTTTGTACGTATTTGTCTGATTAGATTTTTCTGACACACTCAATTCATCACACAGTCTGCTTAAATTGACCTCAGCAACAATGTTTAGTTTTCCTTTTTCCTCAGTGACATCATTCCATTCCTGTTTGAAGTATTTGAGGATGGAACATATAACTCAGGTTTCAGTCACTTCTAAGAAGCAATCATCACCCCTTGCAACAAACACCTCAAGTCATATTAAGGAAGGACACTAGCTTATAGAGATTAAGTACAAATGCTCAAAGAATAGCTGGAGAAATCTGAATTACCTTTGGTGTTTTGGGGCATTTTGCGACATTCAACTACAGCACTTTGAAAAACTTAACATAAGACAGAAAATGAATTCTGAAAAATCCTGGTGACAGACACAAGGTTATGGTTTATATACTTAAAGAAATGGAAATGATGCATTACTGTTAAAGAGCAAGCGTTTAGATTCTACTTTGAAAACTTACCTTGTTTTCTGAGTATTCAAAAATATATAACCAAATCCTCTGCAATCAGAAGAAAAAGCCCTTGCTGATCTTGTTTTTCAAGAAATTATCCTGCATAAATTATTGAAGAGATGAGTCACTGTTTCCACAATTTCCTGTAAATGCACACACACATTTTATCAGATGGGAGAAGAATATTTTAGAAGCATGAACTCATATATATATACATACATACATATATATAATATATATATTATTATACATAATAATTATAATTATTATAAATAATATATATATATACACACGTAATTAACTTCTGAACTCTAGAAATATCTGATACACATGGGTCAAAAATTCACTTTTGATTGAAGGTGTTGTTTGTTTCCCAGGATAAATATCAACAAGTTTTTTTATTGCCTACCAATGTTTTGGCCATCCATCTTAACTGTGTTTTTTTCTTTATGTTTGCTTGCAAGCACTAAACAAAGGTATACTAAAATCTGGGTTTTTTTAAACTGAATTACTCATCACTTCTTTACTTTTCCCTCTTAACATCCCCTGCATGTTCTTAATATTAATCATATCAAAATCTTAAAGAGCAGCTCTCGTAAAAGATACAACTCACAAATTCAGCAATGCCCTTTTATAACTAGACTCTGATTTAAGAGCCAACACAGCTAAGAGCATGATAGTATGCTGCTGTAGCACATCAAAAGGTCAAATTTAAATGAGTTCAAGGTTGGGGTGCCATTCTTTATCTCAGGAAGGAATTAATTTTGAAATCCAGTTAAATACATGATTTTTTTTCCTCAAATTGCATAAGTCATACAGACTCATTTAAGCTTCAGTTATACTAGTATTAACATCTAACTCCTAACTAGTCATATCAGAATTAATAAATATTTAAGGTTTGCAAAACAAAGTGTACTTATTAGTGTTTGGAGGGCTGCTGTCTTTTACAGTAGATGTTTGATGTAAGTGCAATAGTAGTTCCTAAATTATTTAGTCCAAAGGAGATTTCTGTTCTTAGTAAGCAGTCTAATTTTCACCTTATTCTTATCGCTTACAATGCTTTTAGCAGTTAAGATACTATTAGACAAGAAGATATTGAAGGTAAGACTGGTAATTACTGTCGGATAGGTGACAGCAAATATAGCTGCATTAAACCACTTTCAGATCACCCAAGATGTTGCAATCTGATAACGAAGAAAGCATTGCTCGCCCCCTTTCCAAGGATCAGGGCTCACCAAGCACTCCAAAGAAGATGATCTCTAATTACAGGTGCTCCTTCCTGACAGCCCTTAAATGAGGTTAGGCAGCAGTGGACCCTGGCTCCACCTTTTCACATTGCGTAGTTGAATTGCTTCCACCTGTAGTCCCAGGGCTATCTACACCCCTTCACCAGGTGTTCAATCACTGGTTCAGCTGTGATGTAACAGTTCCCATACAAAGTCCTTCCCTTTTTCTTAGTTTCTTCATGAGAGATCTGTGATAGATGTAAGGCTAGCAGATTAAGGAGCAGGTGGATCTTTTTTAGATTTTTCCCCCGTTGCTGAGATTATTCATTTGTGGGGCAATCACAGAATCACTAATTGTAGCAGTTGGATGGGACCTCTGGAGTCCATATAGTCCAAACACCCTGCTAAAGTAGGTTCCTTGCACACGTAGGTGTCTAGTCAGGTCTTGATTATCTCCAGAGGAGACTCTATGATCTCCCTGGGCAGTCTATTCCTCAGTCACTATGACAGTAAAGAAGCTCTTCCTTGTGCTAGTGTGAAACTTCCTGTGTTCCAGTTTCTGCCCATTGCTCCTTGTTCCTCTACAGCATACATCAGAAAAGATTCTGGCTCCACCAACTTTACTCCTGAACTTTAGATTTTCATAAAGTGATGGGATTCACTCTCAGCCTTCTCTTCTCCATACTGAAGAGATTCTCGTCACTTGTGTTGAAGATGCTCCAGGCTCTCAGTCATCTTTGTTGCCTTCTGCTGGATGTTTTCTAGCTCTTTCCAGGAGATCCCTGTCTTTTTTGAACCAGGGAGCCCAGAACTAGATGCAGTATTTCAGAATGCCCTATTCAAATCTTGGACTGGGATCCATTGTGCCCATGGATGTTCTCAGCAAAGACAGCACATCTCTCTAGAACTGATTCTCCATGAAAGAATGAGTTCTGTATACCCAAAGCTACAACTTTAAATATCTATCTATCTATCTATATATATATATAAGAAAATAGAACTAACAACGTATCTTAATTGTCTGCAAATTGCTATCAGTGTGCACACATATTTGTGCATGTGTCTGTATGTATCTATATGCGTATACATGTGAATGCACACCAAGTAAGACGAAATATAAATAATGTGAATAGGGGCTCTAAGCGTTTCTTCTACTTGTTTATTCTGAACAGCTGCATCTTGCTTCAGTGGAATCTGTTGGACTTTTGCCATCGATTTCAAAGGAATCAGATTCAGGCCACTAAGACCAGCAGTTTTTATAAACCAATAATATTTTAAATTCTTGGCTTTGAAAGTCAATATGAAGCTCAGAGTTTACTCTCCCCTATGCAGAAATAACCTGTAGGGGGGAGAATGGGACCTTTAGACAATTAACTATTCAGTAATTCTTAAGCATCTCAATAGTGCTTTTAATCTTCAAAGTGCTTTATAAACATTAACTAAGTAATCCTTTCAGTCCTCTGAAGTAAGTAATTGGGTATTTACTATACTGGTGAAGAACTTCTATAAAATACAAGGAAATGCTGAAAATAGCACTTTTCATTGACAGTTTTTTTCTTATGTAGGAAAAGGAAAAAAAGTAAAAAAAAAAAAAAAACAACAAAAACTTCAGGCTTTAAGTCTACAGTCCCTTGGTACTTACTTCATTTCAACAACTACTGCTTGAAATCAAAAATATAACCTGTATGACTTCACCCATCGCTAGAGATAGAAAATACCTGCAAAAAAGCAGCTGCCTCTGAACTTCTTTTTTCCCAAATAATTGTATTTTCTAAATGAATTTTCCTGGCACATGCTTCAAATAGATTGCTGCTATATAATCACTTAGGTTAGAAAAGACCTTCAGTATCATCCTAATTTCTGGAAAGATTTTTGACTGAAAACTGTCATTGTAGATGAAATTTCATATAGAAAAGTGAATTGTGGTACAGCTGGAAAAAAAATAATAAGGTAAGATCAGCTAAAAGCAGAATATTACCACTCAGGAGTAAGATTCTGTGGCTGTGACGCACAGCTCCATGAAAACATCACCTTGATACTTAGCAGCATTAAAAAATAAATAAGAACTATTAGGAAGGCTTCACTGGGACTTCCTTTTCAGCCTATGTTTCAGTTGATAATCTGGCCATTCCCACATATTCAAAATTACATTCATAAGAGAAATAAAGAATAAATGTCTCATTTACAATTTCAGGTTTTAGTGTTATTTCTTAGTATTTTCCACAATGTTTTTCAAGCAGTGTTTCTCTAACAATTGACAAGTTACTACCTACACTCAAGCCCCCTAGATTTGTGTTTCTATTAAAAAGACAGAGAGAACGTAAGCCTATCTAACATCATCCAGCATGTATCTTTGCACTGAAGAACATGAACATCACATTAACTTAAACTGCTATAAAATACTGAAGGCAAAATACCAAAATACTAGCTAATAGGGTTAGGATTGGTATTACTGGCCACGTTAGTATTGGTATTCCATTTATGCAGAAATGAGATACAAAAATAGGTTTTATATAATTAATTTGTATCATATTTTTATAAAATTCCCTCATATTATATTAATATGGTAAACCTGAATGTTATCTTAGCACACATATACATGATAGGAGAAATGCAAATACAACCTTCTCCCACTAGAATATTTTAGTCTTGCAAAATTATACCTTTCCACATTTTTACTGAAATTGCATACATACATGTAAAATAAAACTAAAAAAACAGTAGTAAAAACTCTTTTGAAGTTGAGTTTGTATTTTTAATAGATATTCTCACAAGAAGAAAAATTGTGTATAATTATTTACACCGTAGGAATGAGAACTGAGGCTTAGTACTAATAAATTGCATTATAATGACTAGAAAGAATTTGTTCAACAATTGCACAATTGATTCACCATGAAACTGAGATATAGAAGACATACAGGGGGACCTTCCATGAGCAGTGTCATAAAATATTCACAGAGTACCTCCACATTACAATTGTAACTAGAATACTGCTTCTTGGAGATGTCATTACAAAAGTACAATATTCAAAATGAACATCTGGTAATCAAATGCATGTCAGTGTAGTACTTACATATAAAACATGATTTATTCCCAAGGAAAGATATTAATTCTAAACACAGGGCTTCCGGACTTTCTGGAAGAATAAAATATGACAGCAATGTGGAGAAAGTAGAGCTGTGTGTACCAGGAGAAAAAACAGAGCTGAAAAATTGTTATAGTGAGCCTCCAAGTAATATAACAAATTAATCAGGGATTAAGCTATAAGGTAGAGAAGAGAATAAGGATAGCATGAGGGAGGCTGTGCAGACCTCCAGGGCAAGAAGAAACATGAGAATAAAATGTTGTTTAAAGATGAGGTGAGAGAAAGAAGGTATATAAAAAAAAAACTGCAATACTATTGGTATTATATAACAGTTGGTAACCCTCTAATTACAAAAACAAACAAACAAACAAACAACTCAGAGACAAAATGGAAGAGAAATATGGGAATAAAGATGTAGCGAATGATTACATCTGTCTTAATTAGAGACAAAAAGACAAAAGACCAAGCTGAATACAAAAACTCTATTGTCAAACACTTTTTTAGCATTAGCTAGTGACAAGGATGGCATTAAAACTTGAAAAAATATTTATTGAAAATTTGGGATAACTTTGCAAAACAGTTTTAGGAGAGGAGGCGGTGACAGACTTTCTTCATCTCAGTACAGAGGGAAGCCAATTCCACATGAATTTACACAGGCCAGCTGGAGAAAAAAAAAAAGAAAAAAGAAAAAAGATAAATGCTAAGGAATTGACACGAAAGACAAATTCTTTGTCTCTGTAATATAGTGCAGCTCCATTAACTTTTTCATACAGTTCAAGGCAGTAAGGATCCATTAGATCATCTATTCTGACCCTGTATATCATAGGTCATTAAATTTCATTTTCGATTGTGCTCGGCTCAGTAGTTTATTGTTAACGTATTACAGAAAAACATCTAGTCTTGATTTGAAGGCAGAGAGATGGAGAATCAAGCAGTGCCCTTGGCTTTTTGCTCTGAAGGTTAAATACCTTTGCTGCTGTGAAATTGTGCCTTATTTCTCATTTGAATTTGTTTGGCTTCAGCTTCCAGCCAGGAGTTCTTATTACAAGACTTTTTTTTTTTTTTTTTTTTTTCTCCAGCTAGCTGAAGTTTTTATTGTTATTTTTTTTATAGATCATAAGCAAGTCACCTTTCTTTGTGAAACCATATAGAAAATTTCTATAAAGCTTTTTCTCCTGCTTTAATAACATTTCATTTTCTTTCCAATTATTACTCAAAACCAGTAAAATTGTATTGGTTGTTACCTCTTTATAAACATTCCTTCACCCTGTGTATATTCTGTGCAATAATCATTTTGACAGCATTATGCTGAAGTCTGGCTTAAACTGGGCATCTACTGAGAATTTTGAGGGATCAAACTTCAGTTTTCAGTGGTCTATATTTCCTATATACTTTATATACAAAGATATTTCCCTTCAGAGGTCAAACAACATTGTAGATTAGTTACCTCCATTTTTCTCATTGAGAGGAGAGGCTGACAGAGCTTCTTACTTGGAAACTATGGTACTAATAGGACATTGTAAGACCAAAGATACAAATGTAATTCAGCTGGAATTTTGGAATATCTGGAATTCTATTTTTCCTGATGACTTTCACAGTCAGTAGGGTGACAACAAATTCTAGTTTCTCCTCCTGATCTCCATCATTTCCTCTGACACAGAATTGCCTATAAATTCCTGAAAGCAGGATGACTGTAGTATCTGACGAAGAATTTAACAAAAAATATGAACTCTTTTTTTAGCCTCCTCCATCTCTTCTATCAGTTACTCTTTCCTTTTCACTTATATTGTAATTAAAGTTTCAGGTAGAAGATTAAAAAATACAACACAATCCTTTATTTACCTTTCTATGCATGTTTATTTCTTACTTTCAAACCCTTGTCAAGAACATAGCACTCACACTTCAGCCAAAGTGCTAATTTTGCTTCAGGATTTAATATAAAAAATTACAGTTAATCCATGCACAATCTACAACAAAAATTGTGTTCTATAAACAAAACTTGTAGAGCACAATTTATTTCTACTGATGGCATTCACTTCTGGTTCTGCTTTGATCAATCACTCATGAACTATAAGTCATGGAAATAAATGTTGTACCATGACTTATCCTCTTACAAAATATTGTGATAATGTATTTAACTTTATCCTTTGGATTATTTTCCTTAGAAGAGGGACATAAAGTTGTTGATGTATCAACACTTAAAATTCTTGTAGACCATGTTAAAATAAAAATGAAGCATCTCCACTCATACCCATTTCTGTCACCAAACATGACTACGTAAATAAATATTAAACTGTGTTTTTACAATGATGAACTCCAAAACAGGATGCATCAAGAAATCTCTTACGGAACTGGAAAAAAGTTGCTACCTTAAGCATTTTCCCCAAATGACCTTCCCTTTCGAACCATACAGTATAGCACGATAAAGTTGGAAGGAACCTTCAAATAACATCCAGTCCAACTGTCTGACCTTTTCAGAGGTAACAAAGATTTAAAGCATATTGGTGAAGGCATTGTCTAAATGCCTCTTCAATGGTTTCCTTAAATTCTGTTTTTCCTCCTTCTCTTAATCACTGAACTAAATGATGCTGGGAAATGAATAAAGGAAAAGTCATTCTATTTTGCAATTTCTCCCCTTAAACTTCTCACACCTCATTGTAGGTAATCAGATGTTGCTTACTTACAGACACAATTATATGAGCCAAGTACTATATGCTTGCCATCTCATGAAGTAAATGACATGTCATTAACACGCCCTGCAAACAGCTTTTGATGTTACCTAGGAAAACAAGAGTTTTCCATTAAATTAATTACAGCAATGCAATCAGATGGCTAAGCTCCAGATGTTAAGCTTGTTTATCCTTTCAGATTTTGGGTCACTTTCTGTTTTGCCACAATTCAATTCAAACAACCTGTGGATGATCAGAATTCCAGAGTGCCGATATAACAGGAAGGGTGATGAGAGTAAGTATATGCAAATACTGGGCTGTCTGGTGGGCGTTACTTTCTCCCATTGCAGGATCCCATCTCCACAATCTGAACAATCCACATTTCACAAATGGTGCAGATCAATGTACATAAGAGGGAACTAATTTGCCTCAGAGTTTTAAAATGTATTTAGTGATAATGGCTGACCTCTGAACCTGAAAAGCTCTGTCAAACCCTATGTAGTTCATCTCAGCTGACGTGATAGTAAAAGGAAAATATAATGTGAAGATGACTTTTGGTCAAATCAGACTGTAGAAATACAATTTCCTGAGAAATTGTCTCTGCAAACTTCTCCAGAGGTTGTCAAAGAAAGACATTGAATCCTTCTTAGAAAAATCCCCTTTAATTGACAGAGCAGAATATTTGTCTAAGTGTTAATGCAAACTTCTAGATAAAACATTGTGAACAAGAATAAAAACCAAAATTGCAGATAGTGGAAAATGAATTTACTTATTCTCAAATTTATAAATAAATTGAAAATCTTGAAGATATTTTTCTTAGAATGTATAGGAGATTAAACTGAGTAGCTTTGTACACCTGATACTGCACCAATTTACATAAGCCTGCTCATTTCAATGATGTGACACATTTCATTTTTGAATGTTATACAAATGTTAACAATTATTTAAGTATTGTTTTTCAAAGACTGTCAATAATGGTACAGAACAGCATTATACAGTGCTAAAGCCCTCACTCTCAAATTTTTGTCTTTGATCACACAGTAGAATTTTTAAGAATGTTTAGATATTGTTACTTCATTTTCATTGGAGAAAAGTGCCATTTCAGAAATAGCAAAACACTAAGTACAGCTAGCTAAGACTATAAAATGTAAAACATGAGTTTTGGTCAATTTTCTGTTTTTTCCTACATAAATTTCTTGAATAATTTTGCCTAGAGCACTTAGTGAGTTATCCGAAGAATTCTGAACGCAAAATATAGGAAATATTAACTTATCAAAATTAAAAAAAAAAGTGTTATTTTCATAGTGCCACTATTATTTACCTTGAAGAGACGAACTGGTATAATGAACTCCTGTTTTTCAACAAAGAATGAAGCACTGGACAGCAGAGAAGTTTTCACTTATAAAAAAAAAATGTCTATATTTGCTAAATATGTTTCCAACACTAATTCTTTGTAATTATGCTTGTAAGAAGAACTGGAGGAAGAGAATTTTTGAGTAATGTTTCTGCTGGAGGACTGAGGACCTTGATGTACAAATGACAATGCAGATGATATTACACTTCAATGATGCTTCATTAGTTATTCAAAGTTGTGTGAGCTGTTTCATGCCCTGGGAAAATTGCAGACAAAGGAACTCACTCTTTGCAATTTCCTCCCCCTTCAAACTATAAAGTGTCTGATTCTGTCTCATCATGTAATACATAAAATTTAAAACAATCAGAAGAAAGCCACAAGTTTCTTTTTAATACCAGAAAACAGCTATTTTGCTCTTATGATTTGGGTCAGTTGTCACCTACATCTTTCCAGGTAATTAGCAATGAGATACAGCATTGAAAAAAAGTAGGTAGGAAGAATTTCAGAACATGCCTCTAAGGGATAGCAATAATTTAATAAGGGATAACTAGCATAGTGCAGCACAGGGAAAATTCTACCCATCTAACTTTGTGGATATTATAGTGGAACTTACAGGTTTTAACAGCAGATGAAATTACTTATTTATATTTTTAGAAAACCTTTGATGAAGTTCCTAATGACAGACTTCTATTAACTATAGAATTCTAGAGTTGGCTGGTGAGAATCAGAATTTAATTAAAATATATTTAAACACCCAGAAATTTACCTCACTGGACATAGTACTTGTTCCAGTAAGGTCAATCTTCAAGTCCCTTTTTAAGCAAAAATACATTGGCAGAGGAAGGTTTTTCTTCCTCACTTAAATATAGTAATATTATAAAACAAGCTAAGTGGTCTCATTGCCCAGCACTCCTCTATAGGTTTTTAAGAAGGAAGTGGGGAACCTTCTGGTAGCTCCTATATCTCTCTGCTGATTATCTTAGGAGTCTTGGTGACTAGCAGAGTGACAAATAAATCTTTGATGATTAAATTAAATTAGATAATGAATCCAGGCTTGCAAACCCTTTCTCAGATAAATAGTTCTCAGTTACTCAATAGTAACTGGGTCAAAAGAATGTCAGTAATCAATAAAATTGGGAATCAATAGGAACGGTTGTATAGCTGTCTGTCACCGTCAAAGTGGGGATGAATTTGACATAATGGTACAAAATAATCAGTGTACACCAAAATGCAATTGAATTTAGGTGAATAAGCAGTATATTCTACATTTATCAAAGTAGAACAAGTTCTGCTAATGCTTGGGTACATTTGAATTTAAAGGAAGGAAATGAACTCCCTCTTTCATTACACAGGGGTATGTTTGCTTTCAAGGAACTTGTGCATCTAGGAAGAAAAATATGCGACCTGCAGACTGGAATGATCTAATTACAGAGCATTCAAAATTGTCACTTTCCTACTGAAGGAACAAAGATTATTCTTGGAAAAAATCAAATTAATTGTATGACAGTACTAAGAAACATCTCAGTGTTTTCAGTAAGTACATTCAACAAATATAAAGAAACATAGATGAAGAACTGGGTGACACATTACAGAGAATCCCAAGTACAGTTCAAATAAACAAATTCTGATTCTAAAACATTTCACCTTGAAAATTTTAACAACATTTTGATTACTTTAAAAAATTAATTTTAAAAAGTTTGACAGCAAAAGTCCCCAAACACATAGAAATGAGATAAACAAAAAATATATACTCTTTAAATCATCTAAATTAATTATGGAAAGCACTGACATGGCTACTACCTGTGAGTTGCAGAAATTACTGGTTTTCATTGCAAGCAGATAAACTGAACAAAAGGATTCTTCTTGTCTATTGTTCGTTTTGTCTTTAACTTGAATGTGGCAGGAAAAAAAAAAAAGATAGGGAGAGCAAATAAGGAGATAAGTACCATTATACAGAGGACAGAACATCCTGTCTGAAAGTATAAGTACTTTCTTCAATTATTTGTAGTCACTGATGAATGACACCTATATCATCTGAGGAAATTGCTTGGATTCTACTGTTAAATTTACTAATCATTGATGACAGTAGCATTTTTAAATTTGTCAGAGGGGAAAATTGATAATATCCTGAAAACTTCCTTCTGATATCCCAGGAAGTAATGTCAGCAAAAGGAAAATTCCAAATATTTGAACCAATTAAATGTCTGGGCAATGATCTGAGAAAGCTGTCTGAAAATCAGCATTCTGATACTTTCTAGCTTAAGCAGCCCTTCCATACAGTTAATCAAATGAAATCCACTTCCATCATTTGGTGCAGTTTCAAATAATATTAAAAACACCCAATGACAAGTTGCTACGGAAAGGAACAGCTCTGCCTACACCTTTCCCATCCTTTGCAAAATAGCAAATCACTTCTATCCAGACTATTCAACTTATGATCAAACAGAACTTCACTCTGCAACAAATTTAATACTAAAAATGTAAAATAAAAGTACCCCAAATATTTGATTTCCATCAGATCTCAAATTTGTGTAAGAATGAAGGAGAATGAACAGTTCATTTGGGGGAAAGCCTATTGATAGGTAGGTCTGTGCATAAAATACCTCCTATGATTCCTCAGATAGGATTAATCTTTCCCAGAGTTAACAATTAGGTACACAAAGTCATCTGGGAATTTAAATTTTTGCTGATATTTGCACCTACTGAGCACCTTTCAACTCTCACTGAAGTCAATGAGGAATGAACGAACTCACTGCCACACAAAGCAAAACTTCCTCTGAGCCAAAATCTGAGATCTGAGACATCAGAAACAGAAGGCACTTGTGGACTTACAGTCTCTAGCTGCTCTGGTGCCATCACAAGTTTTGCCTGATTTAGAGATATACAGACTGAATTGGTTGGCACATCCTTTGAGACACTGAGCATCTCTTTCTCCTCGTAAACCTGAGCCAGGCTGAAATGCCACGTATTATTTACATGTTCATACAAATTACTCACTTTAAAAAGGAAAAAAAAAAAAAAAAGAGAGAACCTTGAAACTTTCCTTAACAGACAAGCAATACTAGGGGCTTGTTTATTTGAATTATCTGAGTGAACACAGGTTTACGCAGAGAGGGAGAAATGTAACAGGAAACACTGGAGAAAAAAATGTAACATTTTTACTAACATTGTCAGCAAACTAAACACATGCTATTACTTGGATCAAAACATATCTTCAAACTAATGAGATCTAGCACATCATCTTATAGTGCCCAAGACTGCTGGCAGTTTGCAAAATGAATTAAGAGACAAAACTCATCCCAAAGGAATTTACAGTGTAATTTTAGAATGACACAGGGTAACACAATGGCAAAGAAGAAAATTAGGGACAGGAATGATAAGTATTAGCTGGTGTTATGGTATGCATGTTTTAATGTTTGCTTCAGATCCTTAGATGCAATAACGTCCTTTCTCCTCTAGCTCTTTTAGTGCTGCCGCTCTTCTTTGATTGATACTGTGTAAAATAGAAGTTTTTTGTTATCAATACTCAAACAGGTGAGCCAAACATCTTCAGTCTCATTATTTCTGATGGGATGCTTGTTTTCCAAAATTATTTCACCATATTTGCTAGAAGTATTAATATCCCTCATCTAGACAGAATAAAAAAAAATTATATGAGTACTATAACTACACTTAGGTGTCAGATGGAAAACAGTTCCAGCAAAACAGCCAGCAAAATATCTGTAATACTATATCTACTTAGTCTGAGGCAATAGAAATTTTTATTTTCCTTTCATGCATCTCTCTTCTTGAAAAGAATTGTAACTTTTTCCTTCCAGTCATCCTTTCCTTGCACATAGTAATGTTTTTGCCTTTTAAACATTTTTACAATACATCCATTCCAATTACTTTTTTAACTTTTTTTCCTAGCATATATCTCTACACAATTCCTGTCATAATATTTATTTTGTGAAATTACTGTTTTTCAGTATTTCTACCTTTTCCCATTATTTACATTACTTCTGTGACAATCAGCTGTGACTTCTTTTCCTTCATGATGGCAAGGAGTTTTCTCACATAGCTACCTAGAACTTTAAACCTCACTAACATCTCCCACTCCTCAAATGAAAACAGTTTGTAGAAGAGTGAAAGTGGTTATATGTTCCCATTTGGAAACAAGAGATGTTACAGAAATTGTATTCAGAAATATAGCTTTCCTCACTATTTATGAACTATTATTTTATACAAAGTTTGAGGAAACAAATGCATACCATATTCTTAGTGCAAACATTACTACTACATTCCCAACAAATATTTTTCTTACAATTTTTTCTAATTCTCAAGTTACTTCGGAGTAGAAATGTTCTTCCCTAAGTCAGTGAAACTTCACATATGGAGTATAATTAATAAGGAAAACTAGAAAAAAAATTAACACATATGTGCACTAAATAGAGTTTTTAAACTTTGACTCCAAAACAGAAATTCATGATAAATCAATAGAAAAATGTCAATCTTGCAGAGATCTGTCTTTGTACGCTATTAAAAGAGTATATAAATATGAAATAAAAATTACACTTCTGGTAGCAACACGTTGTAAATAACTTTTAATGATACTAAACTTTTCATTGACAATTCTATTTGCTAAGGTATGGTCAACATTAAATAGGAAATACTATGTATTTTATATATACTATGCTATGTATTTTTTCAGAACACAAAAGGAAGTCCTTTGGAAGGAGAGGTTATTCCTTTGCCATGAAGACAGATAATTTCCTATCAGGAAATTTCATATGTTCTTGTCAGGCTATTTTTGGTTGTTTGTTGAAACACTGCTGTCCTGTTCTGCAATGTGACGCCCCTAAGAAGGATTTCAGCTACTATCAACTATTAATCACTTGCATCAGAACTGACAATTACTGATGAAATTTTGAAAGACTTTCCTTATAAACCAGGATTGCCTTAAACTATCTGAAGAGTGCTGCATGGCTCTACAGCGATTTTTCGATTCAACAAAGACGCATTCTGTTAATGAGTGCTCTGCTTTGTATAGATCAACATTTTATTTAATTCGACTTTTACTGCACTGTGCTTGCACTTTTAAAGCATTACATAGATTTCAAAGGGCATAATATTTAACATCTATGAGTAAGCTTTTAAGTGAAGGCTTGACATTTCCAGTATGAACTACTATCAATCTCAAAACAAAAAATCAGATTATTGTATGCGCTGTGTGATTAATTTGTATTTCAGTAAAACACACAAGTAGGCGTACTATCCACAAACATGTCCAGGCATTACATTGCATTAACAGCATACAATGGCCAGTTTTAGGGCTGTTGCATTGAGCAACCTTAGGTTATGTAATAACTAACAATGGAATCTTTCTGATTCAACAAGTTGGTTCAGGCTTGCAGGGGAATATTAAACACTTCTTTTTAGTGAACATCTATTGTCCACATTTTTTTATATGTTTTTTTACCCTACAGAAAAGAAGGCCGCAGGGAAACCCTATATCAACCTTCCAGTACTTAAAGGGGCTGATAAGAAAGATTGTGAAAGACCTTATCAGGGAGTGTAGCAACAAGGGCTTTGGGCTATCTCATTTAATGGGTGGCAACCCTCTCCATGACAAGGGGGTTAAAACTTTATGGTCTTTAATGTCTTTTCCAACCCAAATCATTCTATGACTGTACGATTCCATTTTGTAAGTTCACTACATTATCGCCCACCAAAAAAGAGGAGGAAATGAGAAAAATTTGACCAAACCAAAACCTCTGAAAATAAGTTACAAACTTTCTGTTACTGTCAATGTATTCTTCTTTAGATTTCTACGTGGCTTTGATAAGAAAGGAGATTAAAAGCAGCACATGAAAAAAAATCCACCAGAATTTAGAATAAAAGCAGAAATTTGCATTCATCCTTACCTAGCATGGATGGGACTATAGATATTAATGACAGTGATTTCCAATAATTGTTCATTGTTTAAAAACAAAACAAAACACAGAAATATGAACTGCTCATTTATTCTTTAATCTTTAAATAGGATTCACATATGAGAATTAAGCTTTAAGTATGTGAATCTTTACATATATATCAGTGTGTAATTACTCTCCGATTAATAATGGTGCTGTCATTCCATTCTTCAATACAGTATTACCCTTGCTAATAATGGGCAAAAGCTTTGTACTAAACTAGAAAAGCTGTCAGCACCAAGGCTTGCCAGTCTTATTCTGTCTGAACTTTTCTTCCATTCTCTGAAGGTTTCTTTTACTTTTGACCAGTAAAATACAAGTAATGTTTACCAGTAGCATTATTCTCTCAAGTATACCACATCCACAGCTAACCTGTTTAATTTTTATCTTTGTGTGATAGCACAAAGTGTTTTAACACTTACGGTAGTAACAAACAGTTCTTCTATATAGAATGCAAAAAAAACCGACAACACAAAAAACAAAAAACAATAAATACAAACAGAAGTCTCATTATATTTATAGACTTGTCCTAGAGTTTATAAGTCTGAAGACTACACTTTATCATTCTATTTCTTCTAGTCCTGCTTTTTATTTCTAGGTGTGTTTGAAAGTAGAGGGATGACTGATTGATCAGATAAACAATTCCAAACAAAAAATGCTATCAGTTGTGGCTATTCTGGAGAATAATTTTCTTGTTACTATCTAAACAGTAAAATAAAAGGATAGATACCTTTTGTGATAGTTTCAAAATGGAAGTGAGACAAGGAAGATAATAGATCAATAAAGAAATCAGTAACATTAACCAAAGGACAATAGGCGATATTGTTAATTATATAAGCATTTTGGAATAAGAAGGGAAATAAACAGAAAACTAGTCAAAGCTACAAACAAATGTATCTAATAGAGGAAAAATAGGGAGAATTACATAAGAGAGAATCCTTTCTAGTGAATTCAGATGTTATGATCTTCAGATGTTACATACTTCAGCCAGGATTATTGTAAACTCTTTTTCTTAAGAAAATTACCAACCTTAACTCAGCTGTGATTAGCTTGAAATCCAAAGCAAGCAAGACATTATAATGACAGGACATCAGTTCTGTACTCTGTTCTCTACAGGGGTTTTCCTTTGAATACATTAACTCTGTAATTAGAAATTCAGGAATTGAAGCACTCTCAATACACTTGGACCAAATTACCCGATAGGTCATCTGTTTTTATAAACACATCAACATAGAAAAATAAAAAATGATGCTTCAGTGATTCTTGAGACAGAAAAAGCAAGGTGATGAAGTGAAATAACATAGATTCAACACCTCTGATATGGAAGAAATAGATATTAGTCACATAACACTAAGCAAGTAACCATGAAAATCCCATATCATTTCAAAAATATTTTCACAGGGTACATTTCAAGAACAAACAGATACAGACAACACTGCCAAACCAATAGGTCTCACCTATCAACTATCCAAGAAGTCTTTGCTTCGTGTGTACCAGAGCTGTCTTCTGGCCTCTTTATGCAGGTTAAATTTCTACAGAAAGGGTACATGAAAAGTGGATGTTATGCCTCAAGTTTATCTAAACAAGTAGGTAAACAATAACAGATGCATGCACTTGGAGACAAGTGCCATTGAAAACAGTAGCATTCATATTAACCAAGAACATAACAAATTCATACTGTCTTGAAAAAAATATTTAGTAACCATTAATTGGTTTTGGAGTGATTATATATGGATTATGTATGAATTTAAAATTAAACACATGACTAACTGCTCTCAGCAGGAGAAATCCCTGTGAATTTTGGAATTTAGCCAAAGTTACTAAGTAAGAAAGTGTTGATAGAATAATAAAAATGCCTTTGGATTTTTTATTTTGATATAAAGCCTTTATTTTGATGGCAAAATGATTCTTTCAAAACACGGATCCAGCATGAAACAGAAAGCCTTCTTAAACACTGCAGTGTATGTAGCAGGTATATAACTCACTGTACAACTCAGGCAGTTTACACACCTTTGAAATGAAGACAGAAGGTACAAGACACAAAAATGTGTGCTTGGGGTATCATTTAAAACATGTTTGGAACATAATTTAAAATGCCTGATTTCATCTATAAATAAAATTAGGAATGAATACTTAGCAGAAAATTAAATTGTTCGTATCTGTATATTGATGGAACATTAAATGCCAAACGTGTGCCGCATCTTGCAGGATTAATTCTTTAGGCTTGGAGACAAGTGTAACTTGCACATAACAGAATACTGGTGATTTCACGCTCTTGTAATTTCTACTAAACCTAATGTTATTTCTTTTTAATAGTGTGCTGGGAAAATCTTGAATCATGTGCTATATCTAGTCCATTTATTTTGGTTCTCTGCAGCTGTATTTTTATGTCCTCAATTATTTAAGTATTTCAATACAATTTAATGTTGTTTGCCTTGTTGGTTTTTTTCTTTTTTCCTGTATTTTTCTCAGGTGATATTAATTCTCATATGTTGAAAAAAGTAAGGTCTATATTGTTTTGGTGACAGACTGCAAAGAGTATCTCTGTGTACTCCAGATCCTTGGTTAAAAAGCTAAATTCAAAAATTTAAATTTAAAAAGTTAAATTTAAAAAGTTAAAGTTCAAAAATTGCTAATAGTTCAAAATTCTGCTCATGGCCACACAGGATTTCAATTTCACCAGATCTCCTTGGGAATAGCAGTTTGGCTGAATTCAAAAGAACTCTGCCAATTGAACAAAACTGCAGTTTTCATTATACATAAGGACAATGATATAAATTCATGAAAGCATTATTGATATCCATTCCAATTAAGTGGAATACTTCTCCCACCATAAAAATTGAATATCATTCCATAAGTATTACACACATTATATGTTTATATTATATTACTATATGAATTATTTACCTATTGATACAGCAGCCAGTGGAGCAGCAACAAGGCTATATGCTATAAAGCTCAATAATAAAAAAAAAATAAAAACTGGAGGTAGGTGAGCTGGGAATATATTCCACCTACTGCTCATATAACACTTCCTGTCATTTCAAGTTACAAATAACGAAATGAATTTTCACAGGCAATTAGTTGCTAGAAATACCTGTGAAAGCAAGTCTACTCCCAGTGTCTCTAAGTAATTTAGACCAGCAGGTGTTGAGGAAGCAGTACATCCTCAATAACAAAGAAAAAAATTTCATGGTACCATTGTAAGACAAAAAAGAAATTCATTTCATGAGTACAAAGCCTATTATTTCTATTTTACTTTTAGCCAAAAACTAACCAACTGAAAAAGCTATTCTCACATAATCCATATCACTCTTTGGAACTTTGTAAATCGTTCTCCTCAGTTGGAAGACTATTTCACTATGCAGTACAGTGAATATTAATTACACCATAAAAGAGTAACCCAATGAAAGAGTAAACAGAGCTCTTTTTCCAAAAGAGTAAAATAAAAGAGCAATGCAGAGCAGAGCCTTACTGCAAGAACCACAAAACATCAGAATATGGTTCAGGTTAGTGTCTTTAAGGGAGAAATCCCAGAATATTTATTTGAAAATAGCAAACTGGCATGGCAGCATCATATAAAAACTGAAAAAATGATGAAATACATTTACCAGTGTATGCTTACACATTTAAAAATATGTGTGCTTGCATACGGAACATTTTTAAGAGAAGAACTGTGATTTTGTGATCTGGGAAGTATTGGATTCATAACAATATTCTTAAGTAGAGCTGACATCCTGTTTTCTGTTATAGCACCTATTTTAAAAAAGAAAGGCACTCCAGCGTGCATCTGCTATTTTGGGATGACTGAAGTTAATCAAAGTCCAGAACTGTACCCAGAAATATTTCTATCCCTCATATATAAGTACAAAGATTTTTTAGAATGAGGTTTCTCAAGGGTAAAAAGCTGATTCCCTAAAATCAGCCACTCTACAAAGATCATAGCTTAATTGAGAGAATCTAGATCTTCCTGTTAGAACTGGATCTAGCTGAGTAATATTCACAGAGTAATTTATGACAAAATGGTTTCTATAGTATTTGACAAATGATAGAAATATTAATTTGTAAATGGAAACTATAATAGATATAATAGACAATTAGAAATATGATTTTATGACTATTAACTATTTCAATAAAAAAATTTAAAGCTGTTGGGTTTCCTTTGGAAAGTCTTATGACAATATCCTTTGGATATTTAATGTGAGTAAATGTAAATTCTCCTTGTTTGGAAAAAGAAAAGGCTTTAAATTTTGATGCATATTCTGTAGATTTCATTTACTCTGAGATAGAAATATCTATACAAATAATAGATATGGATTGGAATGAGTCATTTTTTATTTGAATGAAAATAAAGAGTCAAGTATAATTTTGATACAGCAGATTATTGAGGAGAAATTATGATCACTGCTTCACTACATGACTCTAAAGTTCCCATGCGATTTCATTGTGGATAATGGCCCTAGTGTAATGTAAATAATGCATTAACTCATTTTTTACATTATGCAAATACTTTGAGATATATTTCTCTATAAACAGTGAAATTTGGTCAGTGATTATAATATTCATAATCTGTATGATAAGTCCTCCAAAAACAAAGAAGCTTATCTATGGGAAATTGAAGGAATGTAGGAAAGATAGAATTGAAAGAATTCAAGATTCGTTTTTCCTATTTAAGAATTTAGCTGAGATGTTATTTAGAAGGCTAATAACCATAGATTCAATCTGTTGTTTTAAATAAATAGAGAAGGCTTAGTTAGCCTGTGAGTCTGCTTATGTATGAGATCACAGAATCACAGAAACACAAAGGTTGGAAAAGACCTACAAGATCATCCAGTCCAAACATCCAACTATCACTAATAGTTCTCACTAAACCATATACCCTAACACAATATACAAACATTCCTTGAAAACCTGCAGGGTCGGTGACTCCACCACCTCCCTGGGCAGCCCATTCCAGTGCCTGACCAGTCTTTCAGAGAAGTAGATGACTACCTGGTGAACATTTACAAGGATTTCATTTTGGTAAGGATCTCACTTTAAAGTCTAAGAGTATGTAGAATGAATTTGGGCATGGATTCAAACTCACCTTGTTGCTTAACACCTGGTATGCCTATATGGGGACTGCTGGGGCAATCTCAGCTGCTGAGATTGTGCACAACTCTCCACAGAAACTGAACATCTGATGATACCACAATTTACTAGCCAGAAATAGAACAGTTCTCTTCAATCCAGTGAAGTCTCACATAGGATCTAAGGTCATCTTATCATATGAAAAAGCACTGAAACATCTTCACCTTTGTTTTAAGTCACAAAAATGATATTAGCTTCACAGCAATATTCTATATACTTTTTGAAGCGCGAATTTATGAAAGTAATGAAAAACTCAAAATCTGAAATGCAACCTGAAGTATTACAAGGCTTCATCTATTCAAATAAATAAATAATAAATGGAGTGACTTCAATGTGGAATTCAAAAACTGAGAAGTATTAAAAAGAAGCAGTACAGTTTCTCCCTTGCTGGTTTTGGAATGACATTTATAACAAGCACAACTCTGACTAAACATTCACTATGCATTGAATATAAAAATATGAAAAAAATTAAAACTTACTATCATGTAACAGATTTGTGTATACCAGCTATAGCAATGTAACCAATAGGAAAGAATTCAATGCTTTCCTTGCCTAAGGAAGGGCTCAGCCTTTCATATTAAACCACACTGTACATCTTTTATTCAATGAAATGTTCATTTGTTTTTCTTTCCTATTATTTTATCCTTCATTTCTTTATTAGATTTTTACTGTATTTCTTTTTAAAAATAATAAAATTCCTCAATTCTATTCCACCATCTAGAAATTTTACAATTTGTTTCTATATCTTTTCAATGTAACAATTTATCATCTTCACAAAGATTCATCAAATTAAGATAGACAAAATTAATTCACTTCAGTCATTAGGAATAAAGAAAGTTTTCAATCAACTTATAATCACAAAATTTCATTATTTCTACCAATAAATTATACATTCATGTCGTACATAGATTAGATATTAGATTTAATCAATCACAATTTGTAATCCATTTGAATTTTTGAATGTTACTTAATTTTCTTTCTAATAGACATAATTCCTATGTGTTGCAAACTCCTAATTTGTGACAAAAAGTAAACAAAAACAAAATATGCAATTCAAATAAACATAGGAATACTGTTAACCAATTTGACTTCTTTTATAAGAATAGCATATGTGATACGAAACCATTTTTCCTGTAATATAGGTGAGTTCTCACCTCATAGGTGTGTTTTTAAGCAATTATTTCTCAAAGTTACGTGTTTTTCTGCCTCACAGTAATAGTCAGACTCCTTCTTTATCACTGAAATAAGTGAGTAAATATGCAAGTTATATAAAAACTGGCAAAAGTGAAAAATCTCTTAAACTCATTTAATATCCTTCAACACCTTATGTCCTATATAAAACCAACCAACACCCTATATATAGGGAAAATGGGGAACACTAAATTTTAAAACTTGAATTTAAAGGATATATATTTGAAAATAAATCACAATTGTTCTAATTCCTTCTGTTACTCTGTGGATAACACCAGCTTTGACTCCTCTCTCAGGAAAATTGCTGTGAGTCCACAAGTGAACCTTAAACAGGAAAATAATTTGGTATTGGAGAAAGAAAGGGCAATTTTCCTATCACTTGACACAATTTTACAGGTCATCTATAAATATAAAACAAATTTATCAGAAAGCCGAGATACCTTTTTGCAGGATAATAATTTTAGAGGAACATTGCCTCTCAACAGGAAAAGTCTAAAAAGAGTCTTGAATTTAAACTCTAAACTCTAATTTAAACTCATATACATTTAGTTTAGGTAACTGATTTTTCTCTCTGTTCAATACTTTTGTCTTAGTCTTATTTATTTTTGAATGCTTTCATAAAACAAATGTGCTTTGTGTCAATGCTTTTTTTCCTTCTCAGCTAATCTAATATAAAAAAAATAACACACGCAAAAAAAGTTAATTCCCAGAATTCAGTCTAGTATTGACTCAGTTCTACATAGCAGGAGAAGCCTCTCTGAACAATAAATTGATATGATTAAGGTGCACTTTACTTCAAAGGTACCAATGATAAACAGAAGAATTTGGAATTCCCTCTCTATAGGGGCTTTGTAACAGAAAAGTCCTATTAAAACATCATGTTATGCGCTTGATCTTTTAAATCCATTCAAACTTTTGAATAAACAACAACTTACAACCATTATTATGGAAATTTCCGGATGTTAATTTAGTCATGTTACCTATGTCAACTGTAGAGCCTAGAATATGTTTCAGAATTCTCCCATTGTTCTACTATGATAGTAGACAATAATTTACTAAATAGACTTCATTGAAAAAATTGTACTATTTTAAGGTTAAATATATAATAATTGTACACAAGATGTATAACCAGAAATATTTCACAAAACAAAATTTTCCTACAAGGGTCTAGTGCAGGCAGAAGGCAAATGACACAGCTTTGATGAAGCATATGTACACAGAACACACACATTCTTTCTCACTGTTATCATTTGTAAGTACACTTTTATAATCAATACATTGTCCTTCATCAACCTTTGTCTTTGGGTGTTTTCTGAATATGGGACAAGAAAACTTTCTCTTTACCTGTCTTTCTAAAAATATTTGTTTCTAAAGCTTACTGGGTTCATGAAAATAGCATATACATATCAGACGTGCTCCATCATGCAAGAAAATCTACACACCAGGCAAACCAAAGAATAAATGTTATTTGTATCACAATCATCTAGAAAATTTTCCATTTTGGCACAATCATATTTTGTTTTTCCGATTATTAGCAAGTTTGTTTTAAATTTAATAGAATAGACAAACTCAACAGTTTCTGAAAAATACTGAAGAATTCTAACATGTTTTAAAAGCTCTAACAATGTGATATTACTCCTGAATTAGTAAGAATATTAGGCACCTTTACCAAGAAAAGGTTATCAGAGTACGTGACCTCAATATTGATAGTAAAGTTCTGGTCCAAACGATACAGGAAGACTGATGAATATATACCACATTTCACTAGACTATTTTAGTTACTAAGCTGAGATTAAGAACAGAATGCAGTAGAAAATAAGTTATGTTTTTTTAATGAAGTGATTGATAGTAAAGCTCCACTACAATTATCTGAAGAGATAGATCAATAGTCCAATACACTAAATGAGTAAGTTAATGTTATTAGCCACCATAAAATTTTGTGAAAAATATTGGCAATTATATGTCAGCATCTGAACATTCATCATAAAGAATTGAAATCAATCTGAAATATTACTTAAGTGCTTTAGCTTCTTTCTCTCAAGAAAGATAGTGCAAGATAATTACAATATGCTCCATTTGAATATGAACAGTCATATCCATCTTATTTCATTTATTTGTCATAGGAATCAAGTTCTGACAGTTTATTTTCTAAGGGCTATAATTCACACATTTGGTTTTGCTATAATTTAGAAAATAAGCAATCTGTAAATTTAGTGAAATTATTTCAAGAATATAAAAAGCTTTCAGTACTTAATACTGAAAGTATTTATTCCATCAAATTATCTGTCACTTGATCAAAAGAAGAGGTAAAGGGATATTGAATGCAGAGAAAAACAACCACAGAAAAGCAGACTGTGTATACTTAGCATTTGTCTGGTTGAGTTAAGAATGTTTCCAATGATTTATCAACCTTGTTTTTGTCCAGCTGGTGAGCCTCTAACTCCCTAGCTGGCTGGAGCGATCCTTCAAGAGCATGTGACAGAAGCTTTGACAAAGTCGAGATAAATGTATCAGTGTTTCTCCTTCAACCACAAAGCCAGATAACACACCGTAGAAGGCAATTGGGTTCGTCAGGCAAGAATTGTCCTTGGGAAATCCACACTGAATGTTCAGCATCTCTTTCCTGTTCTTTAGGTGCCTTGACACGGCTTGCAGGGGGACATGTTCCAGAATTTCGCTGTGATCTGCAGGAAGTATGTAATTCCTCACCTTCAGCTCTTTTACCTTGAAGGGCAGTGTGACACTTGCTTTTTTTCTAGTTATGGGGAAACCATCCTTGGTTGCCACAATCTTCCAAAGCTGATCATGAGTGTACAACTGCCTCAGCAAAAAAAATTTTTTTTTTAAATTCCAGTTTGAATGGTCCTATAAACTTGTATATATGTCATTTTAAAGTACTTTATGCCTGCTGTACTTCAAAGTCTTTATCACTAGAGTAAGAGTAAACTTTACTCACTGAAGAGGATTTTAATATTTCCACTATGCAAGTATTCAGTAGTAATCCCAGACTGGAATCCTGTATGTTTGTGGATAATACACATATTGCCATATTTCTAATAATTAGCACAATTGTCTATTGCATTAGTATTGAAAGGTCCGTTTTCAGGTCCTGGGGTTGGGTAAACAAACATACAACTTCGCACGTACTAAAGGATAAGAAGATTCTAATGATCGTTATCAATTTCTGTTGTATTGTAGAACTTTGTCAGACCATCCTATTTTCTATTACAGAAAATCAATTCAAAATATATGCAAAACTTTACAACCTTCACACACAACCTCTATTGAACTGCAGAATTGCAGCTACAAAAATAAAGAAATCTATTGCAAATCAAAGCAGCAAAGTGAAAGCTACAACATAATTCTAAAATACAAGTTTTCAATACGAGCACATAAAAAAGAAAATTATACTGAGTATACAAACAGACATGTAAAAACAGGAGGCATTTATATGCATCACTTTTCCTACTATATCTTTGGTCTTTCATAGTTTATTGATGCTTTGTAGGTATCCAGTTTTATATGTGAAAAAATTATAACTATATCAGACTGCGTAATATAAATGCATCTTAAATTACAGTTATTGTTATCACAAGTATTTATTTTATATAGATAGCCAAGTGGACTTGCAGGAAAAAAGAGTGATATGAAGTGAAGAAAAAAGGTTTACAATCCACACCAAAAAAAACCATTCTTGACCTAGACTCGGAGCAAGTATTGCAAAAAAGTGTGTAATCAAGAGGAAATTGCCTTCTTTCAGTCAACTGACTCAAAAGAGGGCAAACATAACCTCTGCTTATGAATCTGTGCCTAATTTAGCATGGAATTACACTTAGATTCTGAAGAGGAAATCTGAGCATAAAGAGATAGAAAGAGTTACAGACCTTTCCTTTTTTTCCTTTGCCTCCTTCTAGGGCTTCATTAATAGAAATCCAATGTCCCCAAGAATAATACTGTCAGAATTCTTCAAGGATTTTTAACCTGACAGGCAAACTATCCCTAGTTATTACCTTTAATATTGTTAGATTTTTCTGTTAAAAAAAAAAAAAAAGTTAAAAGTCCCCAGAAATAATCCTGAAATAATTACACAGCATAAATGCTTTTCCCTAGTGATAAAGAAAATACGCCTCAGGTTGTAAATGGAAACCTCTGGCACTGATGGCAACCTAGTAGGTAATTTCCAGCTCTTCTTTACAAAAGGATATAAAGAATCTGCATTTCCATTATGAAGAAAGCACCTTTGGTTATATGAATTAAGATGAAATGCAAAACAACTTCTGTACTAGCTAGAGCAATAGCATTGCCAGTAATTGCAACTTCCATGCATTTAGAATGTAGGTAGAGAAGGAAAAACAGAACAGGTGCAACACCTATAAAATGAATTGAGAACCAAAGTTTTCCAAATCTCTTAAAAAAAAAAAAAAAGCGTACCTTTTGTTTCTTTTTAAATCATGCACATAAGACTGTGCCTTTTGTAAAACATAGGATGAACTTCTAGTCAAGAAGATTCACTGTGGAGTACAAAGACCATGGAACAGAACTGTTTCATTGGAAGAGTTTCATTGAAATTCTGACAACCTTGGGAAAAGTTTTTAATCTCACTCAATTCTGTCTGGGAGAGTAATAGTTCCTCAGTTGAGTGCTATGGATTGGAAATTAATTGGTTTTCTGAAACGTTCTTGTAATACAGTGGTATCAGCACAGCATACCAGAAATCATTTGAGCATAATTCTTCAAGAATTTGAGTCTCACAATTTCTTAAATAAAGCCAAGTCATTTCTCCAGTAAAACTTAACTGGAACACTCTCCTTTACTGGCTTTCTGAAATGAATGAGTTGGAGCCCGTTCTTCATGCTACCACATCCTTAAGACAACATCATTATATAAAATAAGAAAATAAAAAAACCCAATTTCTTCCATTTAATAGTATTTTCATTTGCAAATTACTAAGATGATATTTGAAGATCTGCAAAAGTAACATCTTAATTCAGTAGAGAAAGCAAGAAGCAAATTAAGCAGGTTTATTCTCTACCAAGTATCACCTAAGGACTCATTAGTGTGATTTACATGATTCGTTGACCTATTTAAGTATGAACATTATGAAATCCATGCCTTTTCTATTTGTTTTTAAAATATAAATGGGTTAAAGTTCTTCATATCTAGAGTCACATTTTCTAGAAATACAGAACTTTATTTGTACATTGCAGTAACTGAGAAAGCTCAGCGCTGGATAGTGAGCGAGGGCTCACTGAAGTTTAGCATGTTTTTACTTCCTGATAATTATTTCAACTGAGCAACAGATCTTATGAATTCAGTGTATACGTGCAGGTAGTTGAGTGTAAGCTACAGCTGTTCACCAGTAGTCTGGGATTCAAAAAGCTGGAATACTCTAAACCATAACTTAAATATCATAAGATATCCGTATATTTAGTTAGTATCATACCATGATATTTTACCTATCATCTCTCTGCAGACAGACTCAATAACTCTGAATAACATTTACGAGATTTAAAATCTTTTGCTGTTAAAGTAACTAAGAGTTAAATCAAGCAGACTACTCAATGAGATGCTGTTGAATGAACCTGAGTACAGAAATAAACAGTTCGGTTCACTGACTGACTGCTGTAACCTAATGAATGTATACACATTATCTTCCAGAAAACCCTCTTCTTTTCTGCCAGGACTGTTGATACAGATGAACAAACTCAACCCATAATTATCTATAGATAAGCATATTGATACCTTTTCAGACACACATGAATCATACAATATTTGTTAAATACCGAAGCAGAGATTGATAAATCTTTAGAAAAGGAACAATAGTCTCAGCATGCACAGGCCTAACAGGATAATACTCAAAGTTTGTCATTTTTTGATGCTATCACAAGTTGCACTGTAAAAAAAAATAAATATATTATCAGTAAGAATGTAAAGGTAAAGGTAAGAATGAAACATTGTTGTCATTTCTTGTGACCTGCATCATTTAGCTTATAGTTTGCACTAGAATAGTTGTATCAACCTTGTAACTTTCAGAATTTTCTGTAACTCGTTAAAAACAACCAAAAAAAAAATAAAATCTCATCAAACCACCAAAACCATATACCCCCACACACACAAAAAAAACACTCTCCAGATTGAAATACATTAAGAAGTGAAAAGCACACCCACTGCATTACTTTTTCCAACTCTGATAAAGTATGCATCAGGTAGCTAATCTAAATTTTTCCTGGTTTCAGATTCCAGCCACCAGGTCTTTTTTATACCTGTATCAGATAAATTAAAGAGCCCTTTGCTATCACAATCTCTCTATGGGAATACCAATAGGTATTTTAAATTGCTTCTTATTTTTCCTTGAATAAAATAACTAGATATAGCTTCTTTCATTCCAAGTCAGATTTTCTGTCCTTGAACCATTGCTGTGTCTCCAGCAGGAACATATTCTAAATTTTTAGTGTATCTTTTAAAGCATGGAGGGCATACCCATAATTGTCTCATTAATGCAGTGTAGTACAGCATCACTCATTTTAGTCAGGATTTGCCTACTTGTATACCAAGGAATCTTGTTACAGCATTACATTAGCAAGTCTTAAATTCCTAGCTCTGAACTATGATCCCTAAACCCTTTTGGTATCACTACTACCTCAGAAATAGATCACTTTCTCTTAGAGCATGTTTTTTAAAAATTGAGGATGTAAGGGTCAAGCTGGAAATTATCTTTCTATTTTCTGTTATATATCTCTTGTTTAATTTTGGATAAGTCTATTCAGATTAAAAATCTTAATGTTATTTCAGTGTGAAATTCAAAATATATCAGTGGGAGTTTGTTATCCTAATTATTTCTGAGGTGAGAAGGGTAGTCAAACTATCCAACTTTAGGTTTAAAACTTAAATTTAAAAATAGTGAGATTTGTTATTCAGTACTTCTGTCACAAGAAAAACATTCCCTGTGTAAACTGTCCCATCCAAAATCTCAGCCTCTTTACCAACTCCAGATGAATAAGTCCCTAAACCAACACTATGCATAACTTCCACACACTGATAAAGTAAATCCATTGAATGCATCAGTTTTTCAGCTGGTATACCAGAGATTTATTGTACTAATTCTGCTGTTATCAAAGAAAGATTGCTTTGATAATATACTGTAGTTATAAATTAGACCAGTGCCATCATGAATATACATTATAAAATATTTGTCTCCAGTATTTAGTGTAAGAGCCTTCTTTTAAAACAACACAATGGAAACATTTTAGATAATTCTGATGCAATAACACAGTTTAAAGCATTTTAGAATTTTTCATCTAGGTTCATAAAAGAGTAGTAATCAGAATTATTTTTTTTTAGTGTAATGGATTGAATGCCTAAATTGGATTTCAAAGAATTTTTCATTCTTAAGATATTTACTGGAAAACCAAATCTAAATAACATTGTATCATAAAGATAATAACAGTTCATAGTAACTTAGTTGAGAAAGGATAAATATAGCCAGACTGTTCTGTTTTACTCAGTCAGGAGGATTTATTTGAATTAACTCCGGTTAGAGCTTCAAAGTCTTTCCATTCCAATCTTCTCACCACATTTCCAGGTCTTCTCTGAACACCTCTCATGTTTTAGTATCTTCTTCAAATTATGGGTTCCAAAAGATAATGCAATATTCTAGGAGCAGTTACTGTCCTGTTCATGTAAAGGTGTTATAAGTCTTTCCACTTCATGGTATGCTTCTGCTTTGATATCTTTGATCTCTCTACACCTTTAACTTCAGCAGCACTACTATCTACCAGTTTTCTACTCTGACACCATATAGTTTTGTAAATCACCAGTTTTCAATATATCGTCCAGTTTATTGGTGGGCCTACTATTCCTAGTTTCGAGATGACATTGCATTTGGACATAACAAATACTATTTGCTTCTTCTGATCGACTAATAAATTTCTCAGAAGGTTTTTAATCAGGATACTATAATTCCAAAATATATCATTTCATAACATATTGTGAGTTATCCTGAGATAAAACGAAGAACTATGTAAAATAAATTTTAAAATCTCTCACTTTATTTTGTTTTCTGCAATACCATCAAGTAACATATTATGAAATAGGATCAAAAATTCTGCTATAAAAACAGCACTTTCTGCATGTTGTATAAGTGATGAATTAATGTCAAAACAACCTGCTGAGCAGTTAGCTTTTTTTTTCCTTTGTAATTCATAATAAAACTCAATGACATTATGTCTCCCAGCAGCCTGAGTAAGTTTAACAAAGAGTAATAGGAACACTAAATCAATCCAATTCAATTTATTTAAATAAGAAAAAAACCCTAAGGAGGCCTTCATGAATTCATTTAAATGACAACCTCAAAAGTTAGGGCCTAAAATAAGGAGTGAAAATAAGTAGTTCAAAAAGCACATTGAATATGCAAATATTGTAAGTCCATGTAGGTATGTCTAGGTACATAAAAATAAAAACTAAATGTCAAAACTGAATAAAAACTGAATATCAGTGATCTACTGCTTGAATAAATTACAACTGGTATCCTACCTCTGAAAATTTTCATTTGGAATGTTCAGTGTATCAGGGTCTTGAGCATACTGACATGTAAAATGCAAAACTTTAGAATCTTATTGATAACTAAGGATGCCTCTGTAAATGAATATGTGAGTTAACAGAAACTAACATAAAGTAAATATTTCAGTTTAATCGGTTCAGCGTACGTATGGGTCCCTCAGGGAACACCAAAGAGAAAATAAACAAAATATGGCACTAGTTTGATTTTCAGGTAAAGGTGACAAAAAAAATTATGCTGTGTATAGGATCACTGGGATGAGTTTGTTGAATTGAAAGACAGGAAACCTGTCCTAAATGCCTTTCACAAGAACTTCATCCTACTAATATAAAATCATTTACTTTTATTCACTAGTCATTGATAAAATGACTGATCAAATGCATAAAAAGCTAGAAGAAAATAATGGTAGAAAAAGAAAAATATATTTTCTGAAAAGGACAATGTTCAAATGGCATATTTTACAAGAAGCATTCCAGAATTCAGATTACAAAATCAAGATGAAATGGGAACAGCTTGTTAAATCCATTTTTTCAGGCAATCAATTGCACAAGGCTCAAATTACATTGTACTTCAACTGTAAGGTCTGTGACAGATGGCCCACTAAGGCAGACTGCAAAGTCATCTGCATAAAAACAACACTGCAATCTACCAGGAATCACAAGGACCAATAATGTGCCTGAAGAGGAAAGTGTATCACAGTACAGGGAACCCTCTGGGGCAACTTGTTAATTATTGCAGGATCACATTTCAGTGTAAGATTTTTTTCATTACTCTAGAGGTAATTTACACTCAGTTTAATATATAGTTTTCAAAGCCCAAGGCCAAAAAGGAAATTACAGTAAAACTGTGTGAAGGACAATTTGAGAGCTTTATCAGTAGAAATCATTTTCCGATTATTGATTCAAAAATCAGTTCCAATCAGGAACCAGAGGATCACATGATCCTGAGATCCAAATTCCACTGTTAACCTCAGTTAGCCTGAAACAAGAATTTTGAACTATGTGATGTATTTCACCTTTGATTTGAGTTGAGGTCATGTAATTCTATACTTCCAAACTAAAAAGGTTTTAACTTCAGGGAAATATCATTTTGACCATGTGGAGAGCAGCCATACTTTCCCACTTGGAGAATGTTCAGTATCTGTACATATGCATTATCGTCTAGTAATAGAATAAGAAGGAATAATAAAATCTAATTATTCCATATACTCCTGAAGAATATGAGCTATGTTTTCAAGGGGCATAATACAGTGTGAAATTAGCAGCAGTGCCCTTCTCCTATAGAATCTCCACCGTAGACAGCCTTGCAACTGCACAATACAAAATAGATAGAGATCATCCTTTCTATCCTGTTTAGTACAAAAGGATAAGGAAAAATGCATAAGACGAAAGGAGAGGAACGGTCAGAGTTTTCAGAGAAGGAGGTAAAAATGAAAAGGAAATAGACATTAACAACATAAATGAACTGCATACATAAGTATTGGATAAAGTATTAAAACATTTTGTCTTTCTTAATATCTATATCTCCCCGTGATCTACAAGCACTTTTCCCCCAAGCAGGAGAACTGCACGTGTAACACCCAGTCACAGCCCTGTCTTGAGGCTCAGTTTCTTCCCAGCTTCCTGATGAGACAACAATTTTATTGTTGAAGTTCAGAGGGTCATATCAAGACTGAATTCAGTCACATTTTTTGGAAATAAAAATCTTCCTGAACATCAACTGTATGCCCAAATTTTCCTTACTAAATGTAAGCCATGGAGCCTTATCACTTACTACACAGTAGCAAGATCACATATCTCTTATTAACAGATAACGTGATAATCCATCCAGTTAGGTTAGAGAGCCTGATTTGTAAGACACAGGAGCTCTTTGTGAGCCTCTTCTAACTCTCCTCCAACAAATAAATGTTTTCTTGACTTTCTGTTCTGGATGCTTTTTCAAAAACAAGGTCGTGTACTAGAGAAAATATCCAGAAGAAGAATATTCTTGAGAACATTCTGCCCATGAATCTTTTTATTACAAATGTTTCCTACTACTTATTTACTCTGTTAATATCCGTTGATTACATACTCACCAGACTTCTTAGAACTACTTGCTCTTGTTAGCCATACTGTTCTAATATAGGTACTACACTACTTTTCCAATCATTTATTTAATTGTGCTCTTGTAACATCAAATTGAAAAAAGTCCCAAACACCCTCAGATTATCAAATGTAAAAGAGATTCTATTTATATAATTTTTCATCTAAGTGCTTCGTATTCACAGTTGTCTTTCACCAAAACTCAGATTTTTTTTAATGTTTCTTTCATTCTCATGGTATAATCAAAGACAGTACAAACATAGATCTTTTTAAAATGGAAAACAAAGAACTTGAATTTAGTTTTCAAATAATGATCACCACATATAAAGCTAACTAATAAATGCACATTAGTGAATATTTCTGGATTTCTATCTGCAGGATAACACTGGAGTGATACCCTAAAAATCATAATTCATACAGTTCTGAATCAAAAATAGAAGCCTCAAAATATTTTTCTTTTCAAACAGAAGTTCAAGTGATATTGTGACAAACTGCTTTGAACCAGCTGAGTATGGCCCTCTCCCATTACCTGATGACACTTGAATTAATGAAGCAACCACAGATTAAAGTAGTAGAATGCAGAGCAAAACTGGCAACATACAGAGAAATACAGAGAATATTAACTACTATTTTTTCCCCATGGAGAAATTCAGTTTCACCCCTTTGCTTCATACATGTTTCCATGTCAGGTGCCACGGTATCAAACTGCCCCTCTGCTGCCATCTGTTGCACAAAAAAACGTAATAGAATGTTGGTGGGAAGGTTCAACCTGTGCTGCCATACCACAGAATTCTGTCTCTGATGTTGTAGGTCAATTGGAGGCATTACTTTTGGAGCAGCCCTTGTCTATCAGGAGATAATATAAACAGGAAAAATGGGAACAATTTAATCTTTATTGCTCTCATCTAACAATGATAAACAGATGATGTCTTTTAGAAGCAATATAGTCTGTCCAGGTTTTCTTAAGTTTTGAGCATCATGAATATCAGCTCTTTAGTTCTTTCATTTTCCTCAAGGACTCTGGCGAGGACTTTGGAGTTCCTAAACAGTAATGCCACACGCAGCTTATGGATTCACAGGTTAACAGCTTTGAAAAAGGTCAAAGTTATCTTTTATGTTATTTATAATATTATTAGGTGTATTTTTAGCTAGACATTTTTAGCATACTTTTTTTTTTTCTAGAGAATTAGAAGCTGACTAAAATGTACTGTGATGAGAACTTTTAAAGGTCATTACTAAACACAATCAACCACACTTGAAAGAAAATTTTAACTGCTATGTGGTGGTTAATAAGTATACTAAGTACTTAGTACTTAATACTTAGTAAACTATAATATAATAAACATTCTTTCACATTATTTCTTAACACAGTTAGCAGAATTACCAGAATTTTCTTTATGACAAAAGTCTTAATGGGAAAGTTGAACAAAGAAAATACTTCAAGGAAATAAAATGTGGCAAAAGCAGTGATTGCTAGAGGTACATAATGCAATTTGCTGATACAGGAGAAAGGAGATTTTTTGAACTTTTTTCCCCTCCTCCTTTTTAAATAATATACACTGTATAACATGCGTGATGGAGGCACAACACAGCAGGTTATTGCCTTAGGCAGAGATTTTAATTGAAACCCTTTATATAGTTTGGGAAGCGGAATGCTATGAAAAAGTTATGTGTTGACTAGGAAATAATAATAATAACATAAATATGAAAGAGGGTTGTTAAAAATGGAGAAATACACCTTTTTAATTGTAGCTGAGGAAAGCCCTTTAAAGGGTTTAATCCTTTCAAAATAAATTAGTTATTCCTTATGAAATTGATGAAAAGGAAGTTGGAAAAGCTTGTATGTGTGTTTATATGTCTCAAAATAAGCCCAGAAGGAAGCAGACTTGAAATTTAGAGGGTTTTCATGCCTCAAAATTCTTGCTTATTAAAATACTTAGTGGCAGACATGAAGGGATAAGAACAAACAGAATGATTTACTGAAATCCAGCAGGGATCTAACCCAAATGGAAAATCTGTATATTTTTTCTGGGCTTCATTCCATGCCCTAAGGATGCCAAATTATTACCATCTCAAGACCTGAAGGTGTCATATCCCCAGAGGTGGAGCACAGTGAGAAACTGATAATTCATGCAGATAATTCTCAGAGTCCCCTCCCTCCTCATTTGTCTCTCTCATGCATGAACATGGCAAAGACTATGTTTCACAGACTGCCACCCCAAAATCTGTAATAATATCTGTAAGAATAAACTCAGCATTATTTTACTGTGCTCTCTCAAATTCACTAAGCAGGTCAGGTTCAGCCTTTGCCTTAATTCTTAATGATTAAGCAAGTTTTCTGCCCATGTGAGTTCTGAGTGAGAATTTTAGGAGTTAACACAATAATTACACTCCTTGTTGTAAACCAGGAACTTGAACAGAAAAGTAATGCTTCACTAAGGAGGTGAGAGCAGAACAGAAGAGAAATGCAGCAGGGATCCTGTCTCCACCTCAGATTCCTGTCCCTACCCTGTTTACCAGGCTCAACAAGACAGCCACACTCAGAAATTAGGAAGCCAGCTGAGCTTTCTTGCACTGAAACAGCCCAGGTATGGAGCAGGGACCAAGAATAGAATTCCTGCTCTGCACTTCAAGATGTATCCTGCCTGTCACCACCTTCTCACAGCCTAGAGAAAAGCTGCTGCAAACCTCCTTAGCACTGGATTTTTCTACAGCTTCACTGCAAAACTCCTGTCTTCCCACAGCTCTGTGCCCAATAAGACCATTCCCTCCAATCTCCCTCTGTAAGCCACAGTAACATCTCCTTTCATCCTGGTCCAGATGTCTTGACCAAAAACATAGCAATAATAACAGTCTTTCAGCTGAGCAAGAGCAGAAGAGAACGTACTATTGGATTAATTATAGATACATTATTAAAACACCAATAAATTCGAAATACTTTATGCTTACTGAAAATTCTGTGCCATTGTTTCAATATGAGTGTTACAAAATAAAATAAAAGTAATTACATCTTTTACCCTAGTTTCAGGTAATTATTTAGTGAATTGTCTTCTGCTCTGAATCTTGTAAAGGATTGTTGAGATTGATTAAAATCTTGCTTAAAGGCTACCAAACTTCAGTGAAGAGGAAACGAGAGTTATTTTCTGAGCTTGTAAGCAGCCTGAAATTTCTTCAGTGCTTTATACACTGCAGACAAAGAGCTTTGATCTAGCTTGTTAAACTCACTGACAATGAAAGGTTTTGGTAGTTTACTGAACATTTCTCTTCGAGGTCATTGTAGAAGCTCTGTATTTTTTCATTTTCTGTTCTTAATATAAATGTTTAATAGCCCCAATAAAAGGTCCAGAATATGATTATAAACCCTTGTGCCTCCCCATCTTATTTAAAAATACTAAAAACAGTTCCTAATACAAGCATTGCAATTAAATGTCTGAAGTTAGCCAGTGTGAAAACTTCATTTAGCATTTGTTCTTTGTGAACTACATTTGAAGGGGCAATAAATGAATGCATAGTTTTTGTTATTCATTCTTCATTGTTCTTTTGGTCAAAAACTTTCATTCATGGCGCAAAAAAATAACAGCCAAGTGACCAGTAGGACATCATAGTCATTCAAAGTGAGTATCCAAACAATTGGTGACCAAAAGCTTTTTATTTGTATACTACTGCTTTTACTGAGCAGATACCAGATCAGGCCACAGTCAAACATATAAATAATGACAAAATAACGCTTAATAGAGAAAAAGGACTACTTTTACAGGATTTATTATAATTATAAATATATTTTGTGTCAGTTATTTTGACTTAACAGTCAGTATCTGGAGACAGTCAAAGAAAACTAGGAAATAAAATGATTATGCAAGAGGATTGTGCATTTTCTAATAAACCATGAAGTGTGAAATAAACCTCAGATGAGCTCTTTTTTAAGGCACAGAAAAACTTATATTATTATTTAAATACTTGTGCAATGCAAAAATACAAATATAAAATGAGAACATATTTCACATCTGAAGAGTGTCTTTAAATATGTGGGTAATACACAGAATACAATAAAAAATGAAGAGAAAAATATGAATACAATGCACAGCTACTAAAACCTACTACTCATTGAGAATGGTGAAATTAAAGAATATTAAAAGCTAATAAGAATTTACCAAGTGAATGCACAGGTGAGTACTCAAAGTCAAAGTAGGAAGGAAATCTTAGAAATACATTCAGGCAATACATTTGAAGAAAACTTGTCTACCCACAGAGATTGCTGGCATCAGCGAACCATGCAACAGCATTTTGAGGAAGAAAAAATAGCATTTAAAATGTTTTACAATATAGGACAAATCCTCTATGACATACTGGATAAAGGAAAAGAGAAATCTGTTCCTGGTTATACAAAGTATTTGGACAAAATGTCATTCTTTGTCTATGATGATGAATAGGTTCCTTCCAGCAAAGAGAGAAAAGAGAAAAATGAAATAAGTAACTGAAAACTTTTTCATTAATTTTTGCGTGGTACCAAATCTACATTGTTCAGAAGATCTTTCTGAGAACGTAGTGTTAAGGTGAACTCTCTGGGTAGCTCATTTACCCTGTGAAAGGGGGAATAGTCTTCACATTCATTAAGCACATAATAACAAAACGATTAAATAAACCAGTAATAAGTAGTGGAAGGCTCCCTTCTCTTTATATAGCTTTTACTCATAGTAGTAAAATTCAGTAAAACACTGTTGTCAGCCTTTAAGCACTATCTTAACGTACTTAAGTGAAAGAAAGGAATTCTTACTAATAAAGAAATTATGTAGAAGTTTGGTATGTTGCAGGGGTATTATTCAGATTTTTTGGAATCTTGTGCACACTTCTAGAAGATCAGAATTCTCTGCACTGAGAGGAATAAGTTTTATAACAGGCCAGATGAATGCAGACCATTTAAAAATCTCATTATTATTTAAATGTGTGCTACCTCACTCCTCCACCCTTTCACCTCCATGGTTTTCCCATTTTTACATAATTTAATTTTGTAGCATATCTATTGATATTTAGCACATGAAAGTTTGCTTTTATTATTTACCTGTGTGAATGCCTTAAAAGTAGATCACTGCCCCCTCAAGAACCTGCAGGCAGCAAACTTGCTTTTGCAGTAACTGCACATGTGGTATTTATTTCAGCTCAGTGAAAACTCCTAATTAGGAAGAATGATAAAAGCCAAGGCTTTCCAGTATATAAAGTTACTGACATAGGTAATAAGATATTGGCTTGTGAAATTAGGCTCTTGATCTAAAAAAAATATATATTTTTATCGATGTGTACATTGAGTTAGGTGTTTTAGTTATAAATTCATTAATTACTTCTGTAAACATGGGTTTGGGTCCTGCATATGCTATTTTTTTTCTCTGAATAGGTTTAAGACGCCTGTGATCTGAAATAACCTCAAAGAGATTCAGGCTTTCTTTTCAGGTTTTGAACTGGAAACCAATCATGTCAGGCTTTGCAGAAATGCAAAGTGGAAAATCACAAGTGGAAGTTATTATATTCTCCACCTTGCAGACACTATGACTGTTAGATGGAGCTATATCGTGGGTTATCAGAAATAATACAAGATTTTATGCTAAGTGCATAAAAGATGAACAGTCCATTATTTTAGATTACATGAAAGAATAGCTTCAGAATATATTTATTTCAACCAGATGAGAAATGCAGTCTGAATTTCTGAAAACATTTGTTTTATTTACAATATTTTTATTGTGATTTTGGAAATCTAGATTTATTTCAGCCTTTTGGTTTCTCATAATATTATGCTGCGAATATTTTGAAGACAGTAGTAGACATGCAAATAACAAGTATGCTCCAAGTGCTTTAGGGAAGGCTATGATCTGGCACCAATTTTTAAGTATCTAGGTCCTAGCCCAAAACAGTGTATACAGGAGGAAATAAATCAGAGTAAATGACTTGATAACAAAAAACATCATAAGAAAATAATGACCGGGGAAATCCTTCTGGTAGCTTAATTTTTGTTCCATTCTCTTATTGCTTTTAGATTTCAGTCAACTAACAGAAACATTGCTTTAATAGAATTGATAGGGAACACGCCAAAGTAAACTCATTGTTAGATATAATTTTTTTATACCTAGTCAATTAATTCAATTTATCAATTGATAAAACTTCCATGTGTTCCCCCACAAGACCTTCCACAAGTTCCAAAGCCTTCATAAAGTTCATCAAGACAGATTACACAGGACAAATCTTTTCTAAAGCATCATGCTTAACAGAGAAAGAGAGGGCCTCATGAACATCTATAGAAAAACCTATTCCCGTTCAGTCTCTTTGTATATACACTGATCCACATGGATTCAAGACATACAATTCTCCCTTTGGTAAGGTGGGGTAAGCAGGTTCAGTTGCAGGTGAGAAGATGATTATTTCTCTACTGGGAAAACTTGAAAGATTTTAAGTAAAACATGCAACATCTGGAATTAGTGGTATAGGAGTTTCAGTCTCTGCCTTCTGTAATTCTTGATGGTGTTGAACAGGAAGCATAGGTGAAAAATGTATACAATATGAGGGGGGGGCAAGGACCTTGCACAAGTATTTTGCACATATGGACAGGCAACCTCATCTTCAGCATATGTAACAATTGCCAAGGCAAGGCAAAATGGGAACAAAAATCAACACTGATTTGTGCATTTGTTCTGTTCTTGTAAGCCTTGGGAGACTAAGAACTGGGAACTTGAATATTTTGTAGGAGTTAGGCATTGGGCAAATCAGAGCATTGAAATAAGCAAATGTACTAACACTTCCTAGAACAGTTCCCCTCACTAATTAGGGTATTCTTCTGATCCAACCCTTTTTTCCTTTCTGATTTTTCTTGAAATTTCAATTTGGGTTATTTGTTAGGTTATTTGTTTAGGTTATTTGTTAGGATTGGGGCTGATTAAATCAGCTCAGAAGAAATGCTTCAAATCAGCATAACTGGATGAGCTAAAGGGTAGTCACAGTAATGGATGTAGAATAAAAAAAATATTTTAAATAGCCCACAGATTGGAAGGACAAGATATAATTTTCCATAAGGATTTGCTTTAATGTTTTCTTCATTTACCTCACTTTTTCAGCAAAAAATGAGATTTACTGCAACATGTGAAGGGAGCAAGTACAACTGAGATCCTATCAGACTAACACTGGTATGCAGAAACAGGTGAAGTGACTAATTTAGAGCTTACTGTGGCACCTTGGCTCCTCCACTGCCTCCATTATATTCTATTCTTAGTTTCCAAGTTTTTATCTGAGTTGCACTTGCCCATTTAGAAAATCCACTTTTCCCACAAAAAAAACAACTGTTTTCTTCTTTTAGATCAAGAGTGAATCCTTCATCTCCTATGACTTATCTGTCAGATGCTCTTCCACTTAAGCCTTTGTATCCGTCATTGTAAAGAGGTGGTGTGAAAATGAGAGCACAGTAGGAGATGAAGGGACATACTAGTACCAGGGACAAGAAAAAGCAATAGTTGGCTTTTAACATTTATTTCACTGTGCTAATTTTACTTAATTCTCATTTTCAGGAGATATGAATGGGCTGTGCAAAGAGCTCCATGAGAGCTCCCTGTCTCCTGTACAAGAGATAGGAATTGTGCTGTCTGATCTTTGTTCCTCTCCCAGTAGATAATCAGACCATTTTTCTTGTTACAATTGTCTTTGAAAGAAAGTAAATGATGCAGCATAAATTCATTCATAAAAGAACCTACTACAGGGCCTTAATTTATTGTATCCTCTTCCAAAAAAACCCCAAATTTATACTTATTTTGGTATGTGTTATAGTGCTCTGTTTTCTTTAAAAGTAGAAGCTTATTGCTACAGCAACAATACTTTGGGGAATGATCAGAGAAAAGCAATATTACAATCAGGAATTAAAGGAAGAGGAGCCTTTAATGCAAAACTTCCACCCAAACTGCACTAACATTTTTTGCATTAACATCAAATTGTCAGTTGTATTTCTTCAGCTTAAAGGTTCTACATTAGCAGACGGATCACAACAGTCTAATCAACCAACTTTGCTTAGATGTATGTCATTACTGCATTTACAATCAGCCATAAATGGCTGTGGTCTACTTAATTTCAAGAATAAAGACTATGCGTAACAGAGAACATTTTGTTGACTAAGCTGGAGTACATATATGTAAAAATCTGAAGATAAGTGAGAGAGACAAGCCAAGGTCATCTGAGCTAACACAGAAATAAGAACTTGATTTAACAGTTCTGATCATTCCGAGAAGACAACAATAATTGCACACACTTGCTGTGTACATGAAAATATATAATACGTACATACACATACAAAAGCATGCATTGAGGAGAAAGGTATTATAAAAGAGGAAAACAAGTACTTCAAAAGAGATGACATCAAGTATGTGTCATAATGAACAATATCAAGGTCCTGCAGGCTTTAAAATTAAAAGGAACTGTCTGTTGATCAGACAATGATTACATTTTTCCCAATGTCCTCAAAGGGCATTGAGGTGCTGGAGCAGTTCCAAAAAAGGGTAACAAGGCTTGTGAAGGGCTTGGAGAATAAGTCCTACGAGGAGAGACTGAAGGAACTGGGGCTGTTCAGTCTGGGGAAAAGGAGGCTGAGGGGAGACCTTATTGCTCTCTTTCAGTATCTGAAAGGTGCTTACAGCGAAAGCGGGATTGGTCTCTTCTCACTGGTGACAGGATGAGGGGAAATGGCCTCAAGTTGCACCAGACTAAGTTTAGGTTGGATATCTGGAAAAACTTCTTTACAGGAAGGGTTGTTAAGCACTGGAATAGGCTCCCCAGAGAGGTGGTTGAGTCACCATCCCTGGATGTGTTTAAAAACCGTTTGGATGCGGTGCTCAGGGATATGATTTAGTGGGGGGTTGTTGGAGTTAGGGTAGTATGGTTAGGTCATGGTTGGACTCGATGATCTTTAAGGTCTTTTTCAACCTAAGTGATTCTATCATTCTATGATTCTATGATTCATAGTATGGAAATTTATACTATATCAGTTATGGGGATTGGAATTATCAATTTCACAAAAAAAATCCAGAAATTTGAAGAGTGAATCAAAAATTTCTAATTCAAATAAACTTTTCTAATTTCCCATATTACTGTCGAACTTCAGAATAAACTTACTGAAAAATAAAATCTGTTGAAGAGTATCTAGACAACATTTTTGGACAGTTAAATTATGGCATTTAATATAAGTTATAAAATAAACTGGTTTTCTACTTCTTGACTAAAATACTCCAGGTCAGTAGAGCAAAATGTTTTTCTTTTGTAGAAAAAAATTCATATTTTATGGCTGTGACTAGGCAGATGCCAAGATTATATAGTCTATGGCATTTTATATAGTGAAATGCAGTATTTAAAGCTTTACTAATACCAATTAATTCACTAGCAAATGTGAAATGCATCTGTGTAGTTAAATAAATTTATCAAGTGGACAAGCAAACTGGAAGCAAAGCAACTTCCCTATCATCACAGACTAGGAGAGAACTAAACTGTGCAGCCAGAAACACCAAGCTCAATTGCTTTATTCTTTCAATTCCATTCACATAGGATATTTCTTTCCTTTAAAGAAATCTGCAATAATTTCTGGAAAGAATTCTCAATCTTTAATATCAAATCTAGAAAATGTATTGTCATTAAAATATTAAAATTTCAGTGCAGTCTAGATTTTTCAACAACAAAAAATGTCATCATAATCAGATTTTGGAATTTTAAAATAAACACATTCCTCACAGTAATTATTTTCGATACTCAGAATATTCATTCTAGGAATAGGCATACTAATGATTTTCATTTTATTTAAATTGACCAGGCTTTTTAGTTGAATGCAAGAGTAAGGTGGAAGCTTCTGTTTAAGAACTAGCCTGTAAACAGCAAATTCTGAGACAGAAGCCACTGTACAGTGAAAAAATGTATGAGACATTATAATCAATAAAGACCTGAAGAGCTCACTTCCATCGCCTATCTGAAATTAAGATCTGATAGTAAAACATCCCAGCAGTCAAAATGTGGTCGTTTCTGACAAAATACCAAGCACAATTCATGAGAGGGAGGAAGAATATTATAAAAAAAAAAAAAAAAAAAAAAAGTTTAAGAAAACCATCAAGGGAAAATACAGTGTCTAATGCAGTGGTACCAAGGACCTACATAATTCTTAGCTCCTATGGAAGAACGATGGCACACAGCTATCAGTCATTTCTGGAATATAGCCAGCGAAAAATTCAGAAACTTCCTCAGAACAGAACTAGACAAAAATGAATCCAAACAAGCAATAGAAAAATAAACTGCTTGCAGTTTGAAGTGCAGCTTTGAGAATTTATGAGAGTTATTATTTTATTTATCAAGAGATTATATCCCTTTCTTTCCTAAAAGCAGAAACATTGAGTACATTGACTACCCCACAACTGTGATAGAAAAAATATGACAGGTTCAGAGACTTGCAGTTCTGAGGCTCACTAGTCCAGATACCCAAAGGTGGAAAAGATCCCCAAATCTGCTCAAGTTTAATGATTAATCCCTTCTGCCAGATAAAAAAGGGATTTCTCAACAATGGTTATTGTTCAGAATACTTGGCAAGAAAACCTACTTGGACACATAGCTCACCTGTCAGAACACTTTAGTCAAAAGCCAAAAGCTTAGGTTTTATTCCCAGGTGACACATTTTATAGCTTACCACCTCATGTACACTCAAAACAAGGAAAAAAAAAAAAAAAAAAAAAAAAAAGGAAAAACAGCCGACTTCTATAACTATCGTGTTATATCCAGCAAATACAAACCAGTTTGATTTGATTTTTCTGACTGTACTTGGCATAACTGAATGGACAGAAGAAATCAAAACAGCTTAGCGAGCAAAAGAACCAGTATCTGATTAGAGGGGAAAAGAAGAAATGCAAAGTGAACAGGGATTATGAAGACACTAACTCATGAGTGAGTCCCCATCTCCACTTGCACACAGGATTGCTATTGCTGCCTAATTAGACTAATTACACCGCTGAGGAATGTGTGATATGAGTTGGACAACTGGTCTTGTTATAGCCACATTCCGTTCTAAACTGATAGTAGCCCTTTGGAATTTTAGAGATTCTGAAGAACGAGCAGATTTCTGAAACAGCTGAGATACAGTTAGGCTGAAAGCATTTAGAGCTAAATGTGAAATGTTATAAAATCCAACTGTCCACTAAAAAAAATAAAAAGAAAGAAAAAAATAAAAAAAGATCGGTTCTGTCAGCTCTAAAAGGGCATAAGGATCTTCAAAGCACTCACTCACAGCAGCAGAAAATAATGTCATTTGTCATGGTCCAACCAGTTACTGCTTCATAGCAAACAGTACAGGCAGTTTTCAAAGACAATTGAGCCAGTGCTGCTGGTATAACACAGCATTTTTGTTTAGAAAGGTGTTATCAACCTGAATATCTGTGTTAAAAAGTTTAGTAGGGTGTGGACAAGTCACAAACACTTTTATATAACTAAGACAAAGAAAAAATAATCTTACTGAATCCTACTGCGTAACTACTCAGAATTTTTGTGTTCTGGAGTGCTCTAGATGTCAGTTTGCAACTAGATATGCCTCTTAATTTATAATGTTTTATGCCAAGCATCAGAAATCCACTATCTGGAATGAACTGAGTCTTCATGCAATCAAACAGCTTTTCATTCTACCCAGTGAAAATGCCAACTTTAACCTGAAGACATTTCGAAATTTTGGCCTTCTTGTTTTTAAACATTTAAATCCATATCAGTTTCACTCATAGAATATATTATACTTAAGTTTGTGTATTCACTATCAAGAGCAGTCTTCTGAATGTTCTGTCATAACTGAACTACTATGGACAACTGGGTAGAATTGGTCGTAAAATAGGATTGCGGGTGCGTGTGTGTGCCGGGGGAGGGGTTGGGGAGGTTGGGCACTGTTCAAATTACTTTGTGGGGATTTAACGCATCTAAGCTAATAGGATGCAACAAACCCAGATCACACTCTCTCTCTGCTTACAAACACTGCAGCTTTCAGGAGACCAGTAACAGGTTTAAAGAAATATTTTTCCTCTAACTAAAATTATAGCTGATAGAACTCAAAATTCCAGACTAGGAAATGTTTACTTATGGATTTGAAATGAACTTAGAAGCAGTACTTGCATGCCACAACAGCTAAATAATTATCTGCACAAGTGAAAAAGGAAAGAAAAATTCATTCTTTTCACTCCCCTGGTTGTGCTACATGAGCTGCAGAGTGACTGAAAAAGTAGAAGGCCACCCAGAAACGCAATAGAACACAACATCTAAGTGAAAACAGATGGCATTACAGCTCAAGCAGGAGTACCCCTTCCAGCTTGAGGTTAGTGCTTTCCAATCCACCATCGTGGCTTTGGAGGAGATGGCAAGGAGTGCTGTTTGAGTAGTACACACAGCCCAAGAACAGAAAAGCCCCACAGGGCTCAAAGCTCAGGACTTTGCAAAAGCACTCTTCCACTTCCTGTTCCTGAGTACAGCCAGTGGCATAGATCAAAGAGCTACTACATCTAGCTGCATCTAAGCACTCTAAAAAGTGGTGCGCAACCTCCTGCAGAGAAGAGACTAGGCCAGCCTGTGACTCACTCTACACTGAGCAGAAGGCAACAAGCACTGAAAATGTGCTTCTGACACAAAATTTGTTTCCTGAAGCTAACAACCATATTATGGAATTCTGAGTAATCTACAAGAGTGGAATTAACCTTCTACTGCAGACAATGTGATCCTCTAATTAGTCTATTCCAATATATAAATACACTTAAAGGCTAAAGTCACATTTTGTCCAGTGAGACAAGAAAATCTAGAAACTAAAAAATTAGTTGTAATGATGAGAGTGAGGAACTTTTGGCTACACTAAGTATTCTCTTCTAAACACATTCTTTCAACCAGAAAAAATTTGCAGGAATAAAGTTGTTTCTTGAGGAAAAAAAAATCAAAAACAAAATAACAACAAAAAACCACAATATTTTAACTTACTCAGGTTAGGAACTGGTCTTGCCAGCCTACAGTGGGCCACAGAATATGAACTTATTCCTGCAAATAGGGAACACTTCACTACTGCTGTCCATTGGCACTTCTGCAAGAGTGGATAACTATGAAATGGAGAATTACAAACTGTTCCTCACTTCTCAAGTTTATGAGTTTTTGTACATTTGCTTTCTGTCTTAGAGATAGACAATATTCTTATTATCAGTCAGCGTGTAAAGTTATTTTGTCTGTTGCCAAACACAGCAGGGAATTACAAATAAGGAAACATATCCAGTTGATTTGCATAACAAGAAGAACAAAACCAACTTCATAAGCAAAATTTAGAAGTGATTCCAAAACAACCCATGCAGCTAGTCCTTTTCATTCAACTCAGATAATTTAGGGAATTAAGGCTTATGCAATTAATAACTAACCCTCTTGCGTATTTTGGTGAATGGTGTAGTGTTGGTTTTATTTCTGGAAGGGGGGATGGTTGGGTCGGGAGGAAACTGTCTAATTGAATTAAATTTACATCTGAATTTTTCTATAGTTTAGGTTTCTTCCACTCTAGAACACTCTGACGCAGGTAAGCAGTTCAATAAAGGACAGCAAGGGCACTTGTGTAAACAATTACAGCTTTTCAGCTCAAAACAGAATAATGTTTTGTAACTACTGTGGTTAACATCTGATTTTCAAAACACAGAAGAAACAGTCAGAGCATTTCCAGATGTAGTAAAAACATATGAAAGAATTCCCCCCCCCGGATTATTTCAAACAGCCCCAGCTCATGCAATCTGCACCTCTTCTGAGGTCCACCACACAGAAGCAATGCCATATACTTCGTGGCAAGAACAAAAGCAAACAGTGTGGAAGCCACGCTGGCCTTCAGCCAATTCTTTTAGCGGAGTTTTAAAACACAGGACTTTCACTCAGGAGTTAACACTTCCATACTGTGTGTATCTGCGCTTTTTATGGGATAAAGAAATGAGGAAAAGAAAACCACTATGGTGGGTTTTTTTTTTTTTTTGGCTTTTTACTTTCCAGTCCTCAGAGGTCATCTCTTCTCCAGATATCACTACCTAGTACTTAAAAACACTTTCTCAAGTCTGAGAAGTCAGAATGATAAGGCAAGTAGAGATTTACACAGTTTTCTCAATTCATTCTCTGCAGATACCAGGGTCAAGGCAGGCTATTGAAATCAATGCAGGCTACAGAACAACCATCTTACTGGAAAACTACAGTACTACAGTCAAGATATATGGTATCAACTCTATCTTCACAGGGTCAACAGGGACAAAGTTAAAAGAGAAATTGCATAGAACAAATTACATTAACAAAATTATGAAGTCGTGAAACATAAGCAGCACCTTTTTTCCCCACTCACTTAGGAACTGCTAGTTTAGTAACACACTGAAAAAAAAAAGAACAGGAAAATAATGAGCTCATCAAAACTGAGGAATCCCCATGGAGTACATAGCAAGAAGAGACTGGATACTGCTTTACAGAACAATACCTCATTGCAGTGAGGCGTGGTGAAGAGCGTGATAAAGCCTAGCGCAGTAGATTAAAAGCTGGTTGCTTCATGTAAAAGGATCCAAGCATAACAGAGAAAATAGGACTAGAAAACTGTTAGAGGAACTTCAGGAACTGCCACTCTTTTATCACTGTCAAAATCAGATACATTTTTCCCCAATTATGGAGAGAAAACACACTTTGAAGGCTTTTTTCTGTGATTTAAAAAATGTGTGTGTGTGTTTGTGCATGGAGACATGCTCAAAGTAATTATTAAAAAAAAATATCTCTAAATATATATTTGTTTTTACTCCCACAGATGCATGTCAAACTTTAATTACCTAAAAAGCTAATAAATTCATGTACTACATACGGTTAAGAGCTAGGCAAGTATCACAATAAAAAATAATAACTTTCTCTAACTACAACTGCACATCTGACTTTCCTAGCTGAATTAGGATGCTTACACAACATCATGTTAATCAGTGATAGGATATACCATAGGTGACAAAAAATCAGGCAAGATCTAGTAAAATGTGCTGGATGTTGCTGTCAGCTTTATTTCATATTAGATATTACAAGTAGAATCTCTTCCACAGAAAGAATACTACAGGGCCTCTCCTGCTCTTATAACCGGTGCAGAAAACAGAAAATTGAAATTTAGACCAGGTACTTCATTTCTCAGTATATCTGGGCTGTTTCTTTATGGATGATTCTATATACTTTATTACTAGACAGAACACTTAGTGCTGTGTTAAAATAAGAGAAGCCTATTTCAGGTGAAATTTTTCCCTGAATTCTTGAGGCAGACTATTATTTCTAACCATATTTTATTTTTATTGCAAAAAGGAACATCCACTGTTCGCAGCTCACTGACCAACCCGCTATCAATAGGAACAATTTTTATTACAGAAGTCAACTTCTCAAAAAATATTTTCAGGAACATTGTGGACATTAAGATGAAATAAATGTTGTACAGTTAAATATTTTAAATTTAGAAATACATAATATAATTGCACACAATTCAGTACATGGAAATTCAGAGAAGGTTCACAGAATCACAGAATTGTAGGGGTTGGAAGGGACCTCCAGAGATCATCGAGTCCAACTCCCCTGCCAAAGCAGGTTCCCTACACCAGGTCGCACAGGTAGGCATCCAGGCAGGTCTTGAACATCTCCAGAGAAGGAGACTCCACCACCTCCCTGGGCAGCCTGTTCCAGTGCTCCGTCACCTCACTGTAAAGAAGTTCTTGCGCACATTTGTGCAGAACTTCCTATGCTGCAGTTTCCGGCAGTTTCCCCTTGTCCTGTCTCCACTCACCACTGAAAAGAGTCCGTCCTCACCATTCTGCCCCCCACACTCTAGATACTTATAGACCTGGATCAGGTCCCCTCTCAGTCTTCTTTTCTCAAGACTGAACAGACCCAGTTCACTCAGCCTTTCCTCATAGGAGAGATGCTCCAGGCCCTTCACCATCTTCGTGGCCCTCCGCTGGACTCTTTCCAAGAGATCCCTGTCTTTTTTGTACTGGGGAGCCCAGAACTGGATGCAGTACTCCAGATGAGGCCTTACCAGGGCAGAGTAGAGGGGGAGGATCACCTCCCTCGACCTGCTGGCCACACTCTTTTTATTGCATCCCAATGCATTAGCCCTCTTGGCCACAAGGGCACACTGCTGGCTCATGGCCAACCTGTCGTCCACCAGGACACCCAGGTCCCTCTCCACAGAGCTCCCCTCCAGCAGGTCATCCCCCAACAAAATTGGGGGGTTCAGTTTATCAGATTTCTGAAATCAATTTGACAGGTTACAAAACATGATGTCATTTCTACGTCATTTGGTGATACCATGTGACTTTCTGTCTTTAGCGTTTTTTCTCTTTCGTGGTAAATCAATTTTTTTAATTAACATGGCTAAAAGATAATGACATTTATAAGCTAGTAATTTGGCTTTTTTTCTCAGTGTAAGCACATGTATATTGCTTGCCTTTTCCAAGACTGTGCATCTGAATCTGAACCTTTGACAAGTAGGCAACACAGTTAAATATGAAAACTATGAACTTGCATCCCTAACTATTACAAAAGGACATTCATTATAAAGGTATATCACATTAATGAACAGTACAGTTCATGCCACCCTCATGGAAACTTTATCAGCAACAGCAGTCCCACAGGGACACAGAATTTGTTGTCACTTTGGAATGTAGAATCAAATTAGCAAAGCTGGACTCAAATGATGAGATTCTGTAAGGTTTTTAAACATCTCAGACAGAAATTCAATTAAGATTAATTCAAGCCAAGCAAGCAATTTTAGAGGCATTGGAAGCAGTTTCCTTTCACATCATGGTTGTGTGCTGCTTACATGAATGTCAGGAGAAAAACGTGCTAAGTTATGAGTGACGAGACCTTACTATAGGGTCATAAGCATATAATGTACTTGTAGGTTTAGCTTACATAACAATAATACAGTAAAAAAACTTGTAAGGAAAAATAGAAAATATTAATCATGCATCATAAATAATTGACTCTAGAGACAGGGTATTTCAAATACCACAATCACATCTTCAAGCTGGTTTATGTCATCAACTTTTAAAGGTGAGTCTCTTCAAAGAATTTGCTGGATGAATAAGATTTAATCTAATGCCATTTTAGAAAAATGATAGCAGTACTCATCAAATTATTAGTGCACTGGAAAAGCATTTTGAATCTAAATCCTTCACCACTTTCATTTATTTTATGATGTTGAAAAGGTTACCCTTCAAAAACTGTCAACCAATTCATATAAAAGATTTAATGTTTTAAGAAGAGATAAGAGAAAAACATGTCATTGTATCTTTGAAAGAAGATGGAGTCTAACAACTGTAAAATTATCATTTTTCAGAATATAGAAAAAGAATACACGGGCTTTTCATTGCATTCTCAGCTCAACACAGGCAGGCTAAAGCAATGTATTTTCTAGACAAAAAAAGTTCAGGGGAAAAAGAGACAGATTTTGTTGTTGTTGAGGTTTTTATTATTATTATTATTATTATTATTATTTTTTAAATAATCTTGTGAATATGAATCTAACAATGATTTTCATCCATTTTCAAACTGTATCCCCAAAATTGCATCCCCTCCAATACAGAGGCAGACTCCTGTACTAACAAATTCTTTGATTTTCTTAGTCATCATTCACAGACCTTTTTATACTAGTAGATGGACCAAAATAAAGAAAAATAAAGCTGATAAACCTAACAGTTCAACAGTCCTTCCCAACTGGATGTAAAAGCCTTATTCTCATGGAAGTTTTAAGCAAAAAAAAAAAAAAACAGCCACAGGAAGAAATACAGCTAAGAAAATGATCGTATGAAACTTAGAAATGTATTAATAAGAAATATTAAAAAAATATCCAAGGATATCCCAAAACATACTAAAAGTAAAGCCATACAAGTTCGTTTGTATGTGACTTTATATAAGGATCCGCGAAGATATAACGGAAAAAATGTTCTACTTCACGTGTATCATGAAAAGCAAGGGGCTAGTATACGCCTTCATCTGGATACGATGCTGGGCTTGCAGGTTACTTGCTCCAGTTTGCATTGGTGATAAATTACAAAGTAATTTGTTACAAACTCAAGCAATTTAAAATCTTCTTCACCACAGGCACAGCTAAAGCAAGAAATTACTACGGATAATGATTTCTTCATTTTCAACTCCAGAGAGATCACATTTTGCTTTTACTTTCTTTGATCCAAGTCTGACATACAGCGAGCAGTAGATTCTTTTTACCGTCAAATGATTCTGTTAGCAATATTTTTAACTAAACACTGTCTCTGCAATGTAAAAATTAAACTCTTCTCATTCTGTAGGTCTTGTCCTAAGCTTTAGAACTCAACATTCTGTGTGAATCCACACAGACTTTTTTGAATCAGCAAACAGAAAACAACAACAACAACAAAAAAAAAAACCCCACAAACGTAGTACAAAAATTGTAACTGTACAGATTTTTGCATATTTAAGATTCACAGTTGTAGAAGAAATATATTGGTCATATTCTTCCCAATTTGCTCTTTGGCCTAATGAAGAATGAGTTTTTGACACATGAGTAACATTTTAAACAAGACAAAAATGTACTTTGTTCCTCAGCTGTTTGACTCAGAACCCAGGATCAAAGCACTGCTTGGATCTGAGCTATAACATCACTGTATCTATCTGAGACTGAAAGGAATTTGGAAATTTTTCTTCCACCTACAGTGCTACATTTTTCCAAATATGTCTCTCTGAAATACCTCAGTCACTTATAACTCAGTCTTTTCCTATTCTCCCCCTCAGGTATGAGAAAATTTAGTTTTCAAACTACAGAGATGTAAAGAAGTCCAAATTCCGATGCTAAAAATAAAAATAGGTAGGTAAAATTAAATGATTCATGATACACTGGACTAAATTATCACACGGGTCCTGTGGCTTCCATGGTATCATGACAAGCTTAAGAAAGCGCGAGTAGAAAATATAGGATGTGAATGTAACTGAAGTAGGATAGACACTAGTTATAGGTTACTAGCTGTTCAGGCAGTGCTTATAGTGGGCAGTGTTATAAACAGGTGAGCAGCAAATTTATGGGCATAAGGAACACAGAAGTAGGAAGGTTCAAATCAGGGAAAATTCACAGTTTAAAAATAACTTGAATTAATGTACTGGTTGTATTCAATCAGTCTGATATCTGAAATAGATAAACATATTTTATTGAACTCCATTTTCTCCTACTTTATGATTTTTATACACCGCTTCAACATCTTTTTATTCCACAAGAATATTACTACATGTTAAGCCATGCTAATAATAGTCATCACCTTCAGCAGCTCTGGGCCCTCTTCTCTGTACAAGTTTTTCCTTTCATTTCCATAGAGCAAAGTAATACAATAAGGCAAAATACAAGCAGTAAAAACTCAGAATGAAAGTGCAATTCATTAGGATGCATCCTTAATTAATTAAGAGGAAGCAGGAATGATAACCTTCCTCAAACACCTGATGCTTGTACGCTTCTGAAAATGAAATCAAATAACAAGAGTAATAGTAATAATAATAGAAAATTTCCAGAGGAAATTTTAATACTAAGGAATCCATGAGAAATATTTTAGCTTTATACTGTGGAGAACAATCCAAGTATAAAGGATAGGGAGTCCTCCCTAACAGAGGATTTACCAGATCTGGATTTCTAAACATCCCCCTTCACCAAATTTGGTGAGCTTACTGCTGTAGAATCATTTTCACCATTCTGATCATTCTGCTTGTCTTTCTGACTACATTGTCTTTGAAATAACAGGAGCAGAACAGTCAACAGTGACTGAGTTGAGGCACGAATTTATATTCTATCATCATTATATTCTAAGTTTTGTACCCTTAATTCTTTTTTAGCAATTTTTGCGAGTGTGTGTGTGAATATTGAGCTGACATTTTCATGGAACTACACTAATACCAGATTCTCCCTCCTGCATACAGCACATTGAACTTTATGAATCAATAGATGTCACAACTGTACTCTGTAATAAAGTCATCCGGGGGAAAAGAAAAAAAAAAGCAAACAAGATGAGCAGCATTACCTCTACCTATTTCTTTTCAGTAAAACAGTACATAGGGCCAGAAACACATTTATGAGAGAAAAGCAACTGTACAAGATGGAAATAAAGGATTCTGAGTTAATTGGTTATTCAATTGGGTAAAATAAATACAGGTATTTATGTCAACATAAACTTCTTTCTAAGAAGTCTGTTTTTGCATAAACATCAAACTTGATTTAATCTGAATATTTTAAAGATTAAATATCATTATCTGGTTTCAATCTCCTAAACTCTTCTTAGAGATTTACTGGTATGGAAAAGCAGCTAGTGTATTATTTTGATATTTTTTTTGCCTGGCAGAACAGCAGAATAGTTCCAAGCATGGAGCAACTAAGAATTCAGAGATTGCAGATGATATAAACTGAGTCATCTGTGAGGTAAATTATATGTAATATGTAGCAGAAATCCGTTTCCATTTGGAAATGAGAAACTAACATGAATATCACTTTCCTAATCACACAAAATTGCCAGGTTGATTTTCAAGTCATTATCCCTGTAATCAGATAAAAAGTTTTCAAAATCAAATTGTTCCCATTTGCAGTCTCTTGATCATACCCTGTCTAGACTACTGCAACAATACATTCCACTTAGATTAAATGTTTGCACCATCTGCACTGAAAATGAAGGGGGAAAACAGGGTTTTTAATAACACCACCTTTCACAATCTTTCAAAAAACTCAGCTTCTCTACAAACTCCGGGAAACATTCTTCAGAAGTGAGTTTATTTATTCATTTGTATTTGAAGCACAGACTTCCCTCGCCACTGAGATAAGCAGTTTCTACTTTTATGCAGGGAAAATTTTGTCTCCAGCATAAAGTGATTCAGACAAAGCCCACAAAGAACATTGCTTCAAATATCTTGAACTTGAAAACAAGATCTCCCAACTGCTTTTGTTTCTGAAAAGTTTTTAAATGATGCCACACATCAGTAGCTTCTGATGCTAGTTTAGGTGAACTGAAAACCACTTCTTCTGTGGCCTGCACAGATTGATTGTTTTGACATGAAGATGATAAAAGACAAAAGAATAATATTTTGAAAGATCAAATTTGTTTACAAATTTTAGTTGACTTTTTCCTCTGCCAATGTGATAATGTTATTTGTTGGAAAACAAAAAAAGAGCTCTATTTTAAAATTGTTTCAGACACTTCAAAGAATGGATTTAGCAGACTTTACTGATTGCGCCCTATATAAGCATAAATCTCTCTCCAAGGAGCAAAACAAAGAAAGAAGCGTAGGTCAGATAAATGCATGTAGTTTGTGAATTAGAGATGATAAAGTTGGGGGCACGCAAGAATCAAGCCTGCATATCAAAACTTAATCTTATTGTTCAGTTATATACACAAGTCAGAACTAAAATTCAAATATTCAGCTTTATTCCGAGCATAGCCTAAAATGAAATGATAACTGATTTCTGCCATTAGGAATAAAATCTCTTAAAAGAAGTAGAGGTACCCAAGCAGTCACTGTTTTTAGATCTGGTCCTAAACAGATGTCAGTCTTACTCTTCCAGGGATAAAGGTGATGTGAGACTTTGATTAAGACCCATGTTGTCAACCTCACTGTTTTAATTTCTGCACAACAACAGGTTAATAAAGAAGTTAGGTGAGATTCATATTCTGCACATAACTTAATATACTGTGGTAAAAAATTTTGAACAATGTATGGAATGTGAAATGAGAACCAAATTTCTTATGTGTATATACACATAACTCTCCTATCTAGGATTAATATTTTTATATAATATATAAAACATATAAATAATATATAAAATATATTATCATGTTTATATCAGAATGTAACGTGTTAAAATTTCTAGCCACATACAAGTCTAAATGTGTTACTGAAAATCACAGAATTTGTCTTTCCATCTTTCATGATCAAAGCTGTGATTTTCTCAGTATGTTCAGCAGCAAATTGCACTGTTCTGAAACTAATAAAGTCAGCAACACTTTGCTATCTTTGGTATTACAGAAGGAACACTAAAAATACTAAACAGTAAGTAAACAGTCATCTGTCCAAATGCAAGTGAATTCTGTTATTATATCACCATTTTTAGGGAGAAGACTTAATCCTCAGAAGTTTTGAGTAATGTGGATTTAATATCTGCAGATTTCAAAGAATAAAATCTGTCTAATTAAGGATATGATAAGCCATGTTCCCATCTGTTTCAGCCAACAGTATTATACAGAATATATAACAGAATTATATACAAGTTTGTAAAACGAACAGCACACCGAGAACTTCACCTAATTTGAGAAACACAGTATTTTCAACCGTATCCTAAAATAACCTATTTCTAATCATACATCTAACTTTGAAATAGATTATTTTAAGTAATCTCTAGATATAAGCTTCCAAGAAAATTAGTGCAACTATATTTTAGGTATCAGCTGATAAACTTCTGGGGCACTTTCAAAAGACAAAAGGAAAAACAATAGTTTCTGAATCAAACATTGGGATTAAGTAGTGAAAGGTAAAAACCAAGTGATGAAAGGTAGACTTCTGACCTCTCTACAGCATAGCTCCACAGCTTGCAATTGCCAAGGATTCCAACATTCTGTTCCAGTGAGTTGGTGGATATAATTTCAGTAAGAAGTAATTTCTAAACTTTTTCTGTTAGAGTTCTAAATATTCTATTGCAATATTCCCCATCTCTCAGAAGATTGCACTTTCCCATATAAAGAGAAACAAACGTCAGAATCTCTGGTAATCAGACCTTCACTTATTGACCTCCATAAAGAAGTCAGTAAAGATGTAAAACTGTCTCTCAAAACAGCGTTTGTGTGGGTTACATCAGCAAAATCAAGTGGCCCATTTTTGATCACAGAAGGCTCTCACTATATGATTCTCCTGAATCATCTTAAATTAGTTTTTCAAATGAGACTTTATCTAGAAGCCCATACCTTTATCAGTGTCAATTCAAACTGACGTTGCATATCACCTTATCAAGTTTTCAGTAAAAATCATCGGTTTTGCAGCTTCTCTCTGCTGCCTCTATCTTATGAATGATTAATTTTTCCTTCCAACCAAGGAAGACTGGTTTTAAAGTTCCACATGAAAAAATATTTGCTTAAGAATGGATCACATTGCTCTATATTTTACTGTTTTTAAACCATACACCAGAGATAATATAATTTACTCAAATTTTACTCACATGTTGTTTCAGAAGTTCTGCACATTGGTGTTACTGATTCTATAGGCGCTCATTTTGGTGGAAAGTTCTGTTGGTGAGAGGAGAATTGGCTGGCATATGCAGAGGAAATAACATGTTTGCTGATATTCAGAAAATTTAGAGAAACCGATCCCCAGCAACTGGGAACGGTAACTGCCAAGAGAGAGAGAGTTTTCCATTATAAGATGTTTGCTTTGTTACAGTTAATCAGCATTAGTAATGAAGTAAATAAATAGAAGCATACAGTTTGGTATCTTAACAAAAAGAGAGGAAAAAATTTTTAATTTACTGATGCTGATATTACATGGAAAACACAATCACAAAGCAATAATCAAGAATGTAAAATAGCACTAAGGTTACAGAGATATGAGTGCTGAGACATCTCAGCCTTCCTTACACAATCAATAAGTCCAAGCAGAGGAGAAAGTACGAGCCCAACTAATATCTTGAGGGAGAAGAAAACAACCTTTCCTTGGACAGAAGAAAAGCTGTCTGAGCAAAGATTAAGAAAAAAAAAATTTCGTGATAAGGTCACATTATTTCTTTTCATTCAGAAGAATTTCCCCCCCCCCCCCCCCCCCTTTTTTTTTTATATATATTTTCTATCTGATTTCAGAATTATCCAACAAACACCTCTGTAGGTGAGTTTCTTCATAAAGAAGTTAAAAAGAAAATACATTAAAAATTCTTAAAACAAGTGAAGATGACAACATAAATTCTTCACCAGAAATGATCTCAAAATAAGTTCTGAAAACTCTACATCATTGTGGGGCATCACACGCAGTTCTTTTTGTCATTTATTGGATGCAACTGGCAATTCATCTCTTTTCTGATAGTTATATGCTCCATAAATATTTAATGCCACAATAATTATTTAATTCTTATTTGTCTGATAATGGTTGCCATATATATAGTTATTATTTTCCTGCACACTGAAGGATAATTTTAACAACCCAGCATGTCTTGATCAGCAAAAGAAATATATGGGGATTTATATATATATATATCCATAATACTCAAAACAGAACAGCCTAAATTGTCACATCCCTTGCTAGCTAAGTTTCTAAACAAAGCAACAAACCGTGCTATTTTTTTCAATATAAAGGAGCATTCTATTTTTGTTTAAAATTGCTCTTGAAAATGAATGTTTCAATATCAAAGAAGTTTTGCAGTTGATACTTCACACATAAAGCAGGTGAATTCCCATAGAAAGATTTCATTATTCTCTTAATTTCTACTGAGAGTCACAGAGGTGCCCTTTTCTTTGTCTTTCACAAACAATTAACCTTTTGCCGTGTATGCAATTGGCTCAGAGCAATCCTAGGAGGCTCAGAAAATAATTTACAGCAGAAACTGTACAAAGTTAATTAGTATTACTCTAAGAAGGTTATTTATATATTATCAAACTCGGGAAGTGGTCAGGATGACCCTCATGGAACTTGAAGCTACAGCTGAATCATGTTGACATCACTGCAAAGTATTGCTGAGAACTCTCAAGTACCAGTACAGGTCTTGCAGCCAAGGTCATTTTAAGTTTAAACACTACAGCATCCTTCTGAATGTATGGTGAGAAGCAGGCAAAGTAAACTATTCTATTATTCATTTCTTATGCTGGAAAAGAAAGAAAGAAATATTGTACTTCCACTTTGTTAGCCAAGAACTCCATTTCTTGATCTATTGGAGATATTTCTTACAAATCATTTGCTGTGTTTTTACAGATTCCTTCTGCCTAAAATTAAGTAGCTATCAGAATTATCAGCATGTATTACTTCAACTGAACAGTCAAGACACAGAGAACAAAGTCTCTTGTATACTCAGAAATCCAGAAAGGGCACGCTCAATGTGCTTATTAAATCACTCAAGAGATCATTAGATGTCCAAATACCTAGACTAGTTACCATTGAAAGTTTACCAACTATTAACAGTTATTCAGCATGCCTTTTTCTTTTTTTTTTTTTTCTTTAGGAGATTTCTTTTCCAGGTATCTCCTGAGGGTTTTGGTGGTGGTGGTGGTTTTTTTTTTTTAAGTATAATAAAGTTTGTAGGTTTTTTTTTTTTTCCTTTACCCAATTTCAAACCTAAGAGGAAAATGTGTTTTAAAAGTTAAACTCTGATCCTAATGTAAGACTAGAACTCCACTAAAACTTAAAAGCAGCTAAGAAAAACTACGATACATAAAGGAAGAAAAAGCCAATATAAAAGGTTTTTGGTTTTGTTTTTTTAAGTATAGCAAAGCACGGTAGAAGAACAGAAAAGAGCATGCGAAAAGAAAATTGAGGCTCTGAAAAAAGTGGAAGAAAAGCAGATAAATTAGTTTTTGCATATGCAGACAACCTAGAACAAGTTGAACGTATTTGCCTCTGGAAAGATATAATTTATTTTTTGCTAGAAAACTGCTTGCTTGCTGATCTCTGGAAAAACACAAACGTTTTAGCAAATGTAAGAGGTTCATCAGCTTGAGTTTAAGGAACACTTAAAACAGCAACCAGTTCTGAACTCCATTTTTCCGGATTCAGATATCACTTTCTTTTGTTTAGCCAGTGTGCCAGCACATCAGTGGCAGGCACTGGCTAGTTGCAAAAAATTATATTCACAAACAATGTTGGATGGATTTAGAGTAGCTGTTTCAGAATAAATGATTCAGGGAGTTAGATTATTGATATAGATTGATATGAATATATTGATAATAGATGATTCAAATGATTCAAAGTTAGATTAAGAAGTCCCACAGATTCAGGTGACTTCAGCTGTAGTCCTAAGGCTCTAATCCTACCATTTACAGTCTGCTCTTGGACCTATCATCCCTCTGGCATATGCCCTGGCTTAGCATAGTAAATGATTCTTTGCATGCATCCATACATTCTAAATTGAAAATCAGTGCCTAATTTATGCATTTTGGTGTTTTATATATATGCTGATTTCTACGCCTGCCTGTTTGGTCTGAGCAATACATCATTGCAGATAAATTCATAACTAACAAAAATACTGACATTAAGGTTGACCGTGTTATGTATCCACCTAGGGATTTAGCAGGGTTTTTAAGCATCTCCATATTTCATGTTTGTTTTTTACCACTCAATTTATTTTACCTTGAAGCAAATACATGGTAAGCATAAATTTCATTTTACATAGTTGCACAAGAAAAAAGTATAATTTAATTGATATGAAAAAAAAAAAAGTCTCTTAAGGAAATAACCACGTTATTTTCTGGCAAAATCACACTACTGCTCTCTGTGGTCTGCGTTGCTAATCCTTAGGAAATCCTTGCAATGTCAATATAATTTATTTTTTTAAAATATTTATGAAAATACTCAAGCATACTACAGAAAGTTTTGTTCCACTGCATTCCATCTTTCAATCCCTTCAGATTCAGTGGAATTAGATGCAAGGAAAGTATGTGGCAGGCTTTCTAAATTACCTGTCAAAATGAGGAAGGGAGACATTAGAAAAAGAGCAAGAGACATGACAGGAAAGGACTGGATGCATCCTGTAATCCTTGGAAAAAGATTGAGACCAAACTTCATAAATAATTATGTTATTAATGTATACTTAATTCATATAAAGAACTGTCTTCCCATCTCCTTAAATCAAGGGTCAACAACAATATATAAGAGCTGTTTGGGAAGAATTAAGTTAAAAATTATTGAGAACTACAGAAATTAGAGTGCAAATGGATTCAACCAGACTATTTTAAAAACATGAAATTTACTTAAATTTCAAGCACTTTTCAATGCAGATACAATAATGAGTATTTTCTGTCATCCATTCGTACAAATGCATTCCTCTGTAGTATGTACACATCTAAGCCATAGCTTGTGTGGCAGTATGTGCTCATTTATGCCTATTACTACTAAAAGATTCTACAGAGACACTGAAAATGAGTGCAGTTAGTATTAGGGACACTTTCAGCCATATGACACAGGAAGAATATTCAGTTTTCCTAGAGTTTTACAAGATTCTTTTCAAATTTGGGTATCAGTCTGCAAAGTGAATTTTCTGTAGATTGGAATTTTGTGTGCATTTTTTTTTTTTTTTTTTCCCTAATTACAGCCCAAGTTAGACTTACTCTTAACACAAATTAAATTCTATTTCTACAATCTTTGAAAGTTATAAAAACAACTAGATTACATATCAAAACAAGATTTCAACTCATAACAATGCACAGATATTATGCAGAAGGTTATAAGCAGAAAGTCAGATGCAATTTAAGCAAACAAATACCTCCTTGCTCTTTATTTACTGTAAGACAGTTTCCAAGTAGCTACTTATGTTCTAAAGTACTGCAAGAGAGCATGTTGATCCAACATGTTCAAAGAACTGGAACATTCATACTTGGTATCTGAGAGTATTTGTACCTCTCTAGTATTCTTCCAACCATTATTATCATCATCAATTCATTCCCTTCCTTCAGATGTGAAACAAGGTATCTTTCATCTGTATGCCAAGAAAACGTCCATGTATGACGCATTTAGATAGTTTTATAAGCTTAAAAAAATAGAGGCACTGTATAACCAAGCACATATACACGCAGCAATACCGTTTAATCAATTGCGTTATTCTCTTTTATGATACACTTGTGAATTATGTTATTTTTGCATTTATAATTAGCAGGTAGAACAGATGGTGAAAGCTTAGTTTACAGATCTTAGATAAAGTTTTAAAATAACCAGTGTTGCCAAGTGATCATTCACTGTAACAGGATATACATTTCATTAAGCTGTATTTTTGCCATGGTCTAATACACAAGATGGTAATGAAACTGTAAAAACATTGCATTCAAGTGTTTTGCTCTACCAGAGTTCATTGTAATGGAATTTGAACATGGAGTGGAAGATTGGGGATAGCTCCACCATATTGTCATCTCTCATTTAAGTGTACCCTAAGGAATCATCACTGAATAACTGAGAGGATTGATTCAAAGAAGCTAGCACTGTTCTTTTATATATATGTAAAATATATATTTATTTGTATTTATATATATATATATATATAAATAACTAGTATTAATGTCTCGTGCATATTTCATTTGGAAAAAATAAAGCAAAGGGAGAGCACTATAAAAAGGAGAAATACCTCCAGTTCATTAATGGATGAAATAGTTAAGGGTAGAATATACTGATAGCTGATCTTTCATAAGCTTGACGATAATTTACTTATCACTGAACAGCTCATCCCATCTTTGGTATGAAATAGAAATTCAAAGATAATACATGCATTCTCAAAGCAAAACAATGTTCTGGCAATTGTTTATGTTGACTTTTTTCTGCTTTTTTTTTTTTTTGTAAAACAGCAGTATCAAATTGAGTAATTTCACCTTATTTCCTCTTCTCAGCTGTTCTTCATTAGTTTCTATTATATTCAGGCTCTCTGAACACTTCAGTTCTAGGACTTACTTATAAAAGAAAGCATATATAAAGCAACTTTGGTATGTTTAAAGAATATCAGTAAATTCCAGCTGGTTTCACTTGAAAGCAAACTCATGATTCCATACATTTGTAGTTTGTGCTTGAGTGTAATACTAACATGTTGGTCTAAGAGAGAGCTGGTAGGAGGGTGAAGATGTGAAATGTGTTGATTTACAAAAATTATTAGTAAACAAGACAAAAAGTATACCAAAATAATTGCATGCTTATTTAATTCCCAGGGGCATCTGGGGGGGGGGGGGGGGG